>NC_081544.1:4138062-4148670 GCF_901000735.1 Corylus avellana | reverse complement strand
AGAAAATGATACTATATTTTCAACGATGATATGCTATGATGATTTACAAAGATTATTTATAATGATGCATTATGATGATGATTTATAAAGATGATTTACAACGATGATCTATTACTAGATGTAATAGTATGTATATGTTACGGGAGATGCAACCGTACGTACATATATTATTATGGCTGGATGTATATTTATTTGTGAAAACGATTTTCAAACTGAGAACAAGGAGTAAAACTATTTATGGTTGTGGATTTTACTTGCTGGGCCCCCTTTGGGCTCATTCAGTTTTATTTCTTGTTTTCAGGTAGAAAGGATGCTGGAATAGGAGGCCGGAATGGGGTGGTAATAATTATTAATTTTCAAAGTCTTTTCATATAAGTTATTGTAATGATATGATATTCCGCAACTAAAGTTTAATGTTTTCTAATTCCGCTTGTAATAAAATCTCTTGAAAAAATGTTTTACGCATTTATTGTATCTTTTAAAATCAAGTACTCTGATAGACCTTATAGATCTTTGCAAGAATTTTTGTTGAAAAAAAAGAAAAGTGGCAAACTCAGTCTTAACGGACTGGGGATGTTACACTTGCACTGGCTGATGGCTTCACCGAGTGTTCCTTCAAAGGAACATCTTCAGCTTTTCTCTTGTTTTTTCTCTTAGAGGGCTCGGCGACCCCCACGGTCGGTTGCCCTGGAACTTCAGCGGCTGGAAATCTCGGTGCAATAGCTTCCACAAGCGTTGCAGGCGCCGGGTTCCATATGTACCGAGTTTTGTTTGCCTCGGACATGATAAGGTCATAGTCCATCTCCAGAGGACGACTCTCGGCGTGATCCAGAACGTCTTTCACGCGCTTGTGCTCCTTATGGGTTAGGAGAGGTTCTTGTTGACCTAGAAGACAGATATCAACATCAGTTTTACTATAAAGAAAGAGTAAAAGAACAGAACGAAATTCGGTTTACCTCGGTTTGATGGGGAGATAGTTTCCCGAGGGATGCTTGGATCCCTGATTACCTCTGAAGGTGAGAATTTCCATTCACCTTGAACAAAGAAGAACTCTTTCTTCCACCCATGATTGCTTGCATAAGTACGCCTGAAGGTGAACAACTTCTTTTTCTTCCTAAGCTAAAAAGTATACATAAACTTGGTTCTAGAGCACTTGGTCAGTCTGTAAACCGAGAGGAATTCGGGCACTGTAAGTGGGTGGCCTTCCCCGAGTATTAGAGGCCAGGCGATCATTGAGGCGAAGAACACCCTCCAAGCGTTGGGAGCCAGTTGATGTGGAGCTATCCGAACGTAGCTCAGCAACTCCCGAACTACCCTCGGGAAAGGCAGCCTTAGGCCAATATAGAACATGTCCATATAAACGTAGGCCTCTTGGCTGTCGATGTCCACTACTGTCCCAACCTTGTCATCGTCAAACCTCAACTGAACTGAGTCAGGAATGCGACAAATTTCGCGGACCTGTGGTTCATCCTTTGTTGACAGATTGGACCTCCAAGTAATTGGATGAAATTCGCCCAGTTCCTTAGGAACATCTTGAGCCTTGGGACCCATCAGGTATTTATATCAAGGGAGTGTTAAAGGGAATGAAGAAAGAAAACAGAACCAAAGGTTCGAAGAAACCAAGTTAAAAAGTAAAAAAAAGAAGATTGACGAAGCTCAGAGAGTAACAATGGTGTCTGTAAAATGAAAGTGAAGTATGAGCGAAGGGAAAGGAAGGTTATATAGAGACCTGCGAAAGAAGACCGAACGACGCATTGAATACCCTAGGGGCTAGGGTTCGACGAAGCGACAACCTCTGCATTCCTTTCTCGGTACAGAAGTAGACGCGTGGCTGCTACAGCAGGCGTACCACCAGAAGTCTGGCACGTGGTCCTCAAAAGGCGGGAAACGACTCCATTACGTTTCTCGCTCGGTACAGAAGCTGACACGTGGCCATGACAGGAAACGTAAAAGCACACAGGAGCTTACACGTGGTTCTCGAAAGGCGCAGGTGAAATATCTCAAACGCTTCGGTTTATTTTTGAAAATTCAAAATTTGAAATTTGAAATTTAAGAGCCAACTCGCATCGTTTTACCGAACGACAAAAACCGAGCTCGTAGAAACTGACCTATGTTCGGTTTCCTACATATAATTTCCTTATTCTGTTAAAAAGAAAAGGAAATTGGGGGGTAACTGTTGGGTCAAATTTCGGCTTACTTGGGCCCAATTCTGATCTATCAGCCCATCCCTCATACTCGATCATTTTTACTATTTAAAACAAACTCATGTTCGGTAAAACAGCCTTAGTTGATTGAGTTATTGATATTCGGCCATCAAGCTCGGTCAACCGAGCCTAAAACAGATACCGAGCATTACCCTCAGAAATATTAGAATGTGAAAAATAAATATCTTGTGTTAGTATACTATCAACACGTGGGCACTCGGTGAGTCCACAGTGTTAGATGAACAGGAATAATTCGATGCCTATAAAAGGGGGGTCCCCTCTCATAATTTTGGTAACTTCTTTTCACCCTCTGAAACAATATACTTTGCTTATCTTTTCTCTGATTCAATAATCTTCAAGTTTATTTCTTCCTTAAACACTGTGACTAACTTAGGCATCGGAGCTTTCACCGGCCGGACAACGCCGGCAGCTTTGATCCCCTTTTCTCATCTCTTGTTTTCAGATCAACGTTCGGTTATCGAAATCAACGCTCGGTTATCAGAGCATTGTACTAACCCCTAATCCACGTCATCATTCGGAAAACTGTTTCAACAGTATTAATGTAGAGATTTGACCAAGTATTTATGTATTTAATGAAGTTTTAAATTTGATGTTATTTTTATAATGCATTTATTATCACATTAATTTAGTTAATTGTTGTGGTAAACCTATAATGTTTTGCATCTCTAATAGAATAAGTTGACGAACATAGTTACATAGCCTTAATTGTTTGGGAGCGTTACACATAGTCAGTGGTGTTTGACGTGTAGAAGCTTGAATGAGGTTTTTTAAGAAAAAAAATGCAAAGATTCAGACGTAAGTCTTTTTGCAAATTCTGTTAAATCCATACCAATTCCTAAATCTTTGAAATTTTTAATTTTATTTTTTTATAATAAAAAATTGGTATTTTGAAAATTTTGATAAGATTTAATGAAAATCTTAACGGAGGGAGAACATTGTAAAGAATTGAAAGTTCGATACCTTAAATTGAAAATTTTTAAACAGCAGGAGGACGGAGGGAGGGAGGAGGGAGGGATAATGTCAAAATGCGTGAAAGTTCAAGGGGCTTTATGAAGTTTCCCTAATATTTTTTCTTTACTTTTTTTATTTTATGATTACTTTATTCTTTATTTTTAAGTATTCAAATTGTTCAATAGTTATATTTTTAAAATGGTGACTTTTCTAATGATGATATTTGGGAAAAATATAAAAAAGCTCATCAAACTAACAGTCATTTGCAATATAGCTCTACAATATTGAAAAAGTACTAAAGTACCCAATCAAAATCTTTTTTTATATTCCCATAATACCCATATTCTTTTAAAAACTAAATAAAAAATAAACTAAACTATTTTTTAAACAACAAAAAAAAAAAGGAAAAAAAAAAAAAAACCAAGGGGCGAATAAATACAAAATATATATTTTTGGAATAAATAAAAAATTAGTCACTATAGTTGGCTAAAATTACAAATCGCTCGTTCGGTATAAAAAATATGGATAAATGCAAAATCAAACCTAGTGGTTGGCTCAACTTGCAGCCACCTCATTCCTCTTTCCTTTTTTATTTTTAATTTTATTTAAAAATATTAATTTTTTTTTAGCTTTTTAGTTTTTTATTTTATTAATTTATTAATTTTAGTTTTTAAAAGAATAAGGGTATTATAGGAATATAAAAAATAGATATGGCCGTTTTGACACATTTTAGTAGTTTGATGGGCTATTTTAGCACATTTTGAACATCATGGAACTCTTTCCAAAACAGTTGTTAGTTTAGAGAACTTTTTTATATTTTTCCCATCATATTTTTCAACAGTCATATATTTCTACAATATAAATAGAACCATTTTCTCTATAATTTTCATTATTTGCTCTCTCTATGGATTATATTCTTAAACTTGATGGCCTTCTATGTGGCTCTTCCTTTAATGATCAATGACTTTAAAATAATTCTAACTTTTTCTGTGGAAAAAGAACGATTGGATAGCAAAAGAGGATCAAGATCTCGTCGTAGTTCTGATCGATGCAACAATGTTATTTGGCGTAATTCTTTGCAAGGCCAACAAAACCTTTTGCATGCCTATTTTGTTGAACAACCAGTATATCTTTCTAATGTATTTCGGAGGAGGTTCTGTGTACATCGTGAACTTTTTCTTTGTATTCACTCTGCAATAAAAAGCTTATAAAGCATTTTTTGTCCAAGAAAGAATTAATGTTACCGAAAGGCTCGGGCATTCTCCCTACAGAATATAACTGCAACAATTAGGATGTTTGTTTATGGAGTAATTAACTGGAATGGAGTTTTAAACTACATGTTAAAGCGATAATTTCAATTTTTTTTTTTTTTTTTCTACCTGTACTTGAGGTCACCAAACTAGGAAGACGTTGCTAGATTACTAACAATTGGCATAGATTTCTAAGGGGAGAGCATCAATTTGCATGCACTCGAAGTTGAAGAATTGTTCAAATGCTTAGAGAGGTTTGCACGTTGGTCATATCTATGAATCAATATTTATTTTGGAAGTTGTGGCCTACAATATTTGAATATGACATGCATTTTTTGAGTTACCAAGGCCTTACAATGACATCAATGACTGTTTTTCTGTATCTACCAATCTTGTTTAAGGGTGTCCTCATCCGATCTTCTATATTTATAAAGTGAGAAGCTTTTGCCATATCCAAATGAATTTACTTGGAAAGAAAGTGCAAAAGTTTGAACACCTTCCTTGGTGAGGTTTATTAAAGTATTAATTAAATGAGTAGATTCACATTTTTTAAAGTCTAAACTTTTGAGACAATTAGTGCTTTAACATGGCTTGAATTGTACTCAAGGGATAGCTCAATCGGCTGGAGACCATGCCTCATGAAGCAGACATCACTCGTTTAAATCCTCATTCTTCATTTTCTTTTCCTTGTGCGGACATGTCAAAAAAAAAAAAAAAAAAAAAAAAACATAACTATGAATTAAATTGAAAATAGCTCATATTAATCCCAAATCATGATGCATTTTGCATGTAAAACATTTATTTGTTTGTTCAAATAATTTGAACAAAATCACATGTTACATTACAAATAGATCTTTTACCATTTTTAGGGTTTATTCAGGATTGCAATTTCAAAAATTGCGATTTAAAAATGAGAATTTAAAATGTGTGATTTCAAAAAATGATTTTTAAAATGTAGTTGAGTGTTTGATAAATTCGCAGTCTAGTCTTTAAAATTGTATGTTTCTTAAAAACATTCCCTAGCTTAGTGCGATTAAAAAAAAGCAGATTCTTTTTTTTCTTTTTTTTTTTTTTTCTTTTTTTTTTTTTTTCGTTTTTCAAATCGTAATTTTTAAAAAATATACTCCCAAACCATACATTTTCTATATTTTAGGTTTAAAATCACACTTTTTATTTGTTAACCACTCTTACCCTATTATGCAACGTTTTTACAAAGTTTGGCGGTTAAAAAGATAATGATGCATGAAAAAAGATGCGGAACTTCCAAATCCTAGAGTAAAAATGCAGAAACCAACCTTGAATTTCATGCAAATTTGAACAGAAAAGAACTATAGACTTCTAATGTTTGAATTACGAAAAGATTTGGCAGCTAAACAAACAACAGCACGTCATTTACTTGTTTTGGTAGAGTGCTGAGACCAAATTTGTATCAGAAACGATCTCACTAGAGAAGAAGAAGAAGGAAATTACCAAGAGACTAGAGTGGCCCCTAAACACAATCAAACATTATTCAAATGAAATACCTGCCAACCCTACAAACAAAATTAGCATCGGTGTTGTCCGTTGACCATTTCTGCTTTATTGTGATGTTGCTTATGTAATTCATAATGTCAAGTTGAGTTATCTTGAATCATGCCTAGAAGAGTAGTTGATTTGAATATTTGTTTGTGGACTACTGGCAACACTCAAAAGAGTTGTTGTGTGCAAGATGATACCTACGTGAAAACCATGAGAGGGCTTTGAAGAAAGTAGGGCTTTGAAGAAAGTTGAGTCTATGTTTTCCAACACATTGTATTTTTTGGACATTAGCTTTTGTTTTTTTCCCTTTCGCGATTAATTATCATAATTTTTTTTTTTTAGCCCTTGCTAGCTTGTGTACTTATCAAAAATAAATTCTTGACAAAAACATGTGAGAACATAAATCATACCGTCCAAAATGCAATGTTAAAAAATCTAATGCAAATATGCAATGATAATTTCCATAGCATAGATACCTGTTGTTTAATGTCATATGTTAATGGGTCTCCTCAAATTGCCAATAAAAATGCCCCCATCTCCAAAACGCCAAACATCAGTTGCAAAAAATGTAAGCAACGCATTAATCATTGTATTCCAAGACACTGTCTCGGGGGCATTTCGCCGAACAGTTTGTGAGCAACACATTGATCTCTATATTTTGTATACCACATAAAATATTGTTCGCAGTGTAGATGTCTGCGAGGGTACCTACTTTGATTGCCGGACAATGGGTTACCAAAACCTTGAACAAAGCCCAGGCTGAGCTCTCAATGAGTGAGTGCAATGTTATCATTCATTAGCAACCACAACGGCTTTCACAAATTAAATAACCATAAATCCGTCTCTTTTTTCTGTATCTTCAAAACCCAGTATTAAAAAGCATATAATCTTGTCGATTCAACCATACCCATTTGGTAAAAACTTCTATTCGAACAGAATCAAGCTCAACAATCAATTTGATAGCAGTAAAACAAGAAAATTATGACCAAAAAATTAAAAAAAAAATAATCACCACACCAAATATACCAGTAAATTAGAACAAAACTGCAGTTAACTTAAAATTACCACTACTAAGAAACTCAACTTCAATTTTTCCAAAAGTCATAAACACAACCCACAATAATGAAACCTAGGAAACCTGCGCTCCTCCTTATAAACGTCAAAACCAGCAGAAACTTTCAAAGCATATACTGTCCTCCTGTGAGGCCTCATTCTATTGGTATGTCCAATGTGAGACTTATTAATATACATAAAAGAGACTTCAAGTTACCTCCCAAGGGATTCAGTTGCAGCACCAGACCACTAAAAATTAAATCCACCTAGATGACAATCGGCCCTGAAGTTCACCCGCTGAATCCTCCTGTATGGTCCGAATGCAGAAGCTACGGGACGACCCGGTATGAGGGCATGATCTCTGCCCCCCATAAAAGCGCCAAATGGACTCTCCTGGATGAGAAAATTCCCCCCAAGAAACCTTTTTAACCGTTTAACATCCCTCTTCCTCTTCTTCTTCTTCTCCCAAAGCGAAGCAAACCTACCCTTCCATTGATCTAATCCCTGCGCTCCCGACTCTAGTTCAAACTCCTCATCACATTTCCGTTTCCACAACTCATTGTTCGAAGACAAATACTGCAATTCGGAACACACACATCCCACCCTTGCGAGATCGACACCGGGAAGAGACTCCAAAATCTTAAGTTTAAGATCCGCGGGGAGGCGGATAAAACAAGGTGGGGGAAGGAGATTAGCCTTTTCACAAAGATCAATCAAAAGTGGCAAAACGAGCCCATCCTTCACCATCTTCCAAAACTCAAAAATCTCACTTTCAGGGTACCCATTTTCTTCGTTAATGCTATCAACCGAGTCACTACAAGCTAAACTGATCGCCGGCACAAACCTATTCTCATTCAAACACGCCCGATACACACAGGGCCCGCCCTTAGCCAAAGACCCATAGATAGCGACCGAGTGCCCCAAACTTTGAAACTTCAAAACAACACTTTCAACCATATTACCAGAATTACGATACCCATTTCCTAGAAGCTCAGGAAGAGTATACCAGAGCGACATCGTGAAAGCGCGCGAAGGCCACTCGTCCGCAAGGTGAAACCGGTCGACCCGCATGCCCGAGACCGAATCGAATCCGACGAAACCGGACTCCAAAAAAACCGCGTGAACGGCGATCACCAACAGCGTGTGGTCACCACCATAGTCGCCAAGCTCCTTGCTCAGCACCCTCCCCAGAAAACAACGCTCCGAAAACTTCTTCACCATTGAAACCGGCCCATCATCCACCCCCATCGTTTCAGCACCGGAAAATTCTAGGGTTCCTTCGTTCTCCGAATTCAAAACCCCAGACCCATGATCCACCCCCATCGTTTCAGCACCGGAAAATTCTAGGGTTCCTGGGGTGTCTTGATTCGAAGGAATTCCCTCTAGGGTTTGAGATTCTCGAGGAATTTCAGATGGGTTTTCTAGATTTGGGAAATTTGGAGCCAAGGTTTGAGGTGGTTGTTGTACGGAATCGGGATTGGGAGCCAGAATTTGAGAAGAGGAGGAGAAGCCGGTGGGGTTGAGGGTGAAGAAGATAAGATCACCGGAGGTGATACCGAGGGACTGGAGGGACGCTTCGGGCGAGGACGCGTGGAGCTCGTCCTTGCGATTGAGGGATAGATAGATAGAAGAGGAAGACGAGATTGATTGAGATAGGGTTTGCTTGAGTTGTTGGAGAGTAGAGGGAGTGGGGATTTCGACTTTCAGGGTCTGTTTGGATTCGAGGGATCTGATTCTCAGTTTCATGGTTGCCATGGGAAACAAGCAAAGCGGAGTTTGATAGGAAAAACTGAAACTGAAACGACGGGGGAGGCGATGAGCGTGGGCTTTATTACTTTTGCGCAGTGAGGACAAAATAAATAATAATAAAAAATCAAGTCCCTTAGTTCTCGCCACGTGTATTAAATCCTGTGATTCAGCCACGTCAATATGAAACCATTTTCTTTATTAAAAAAAAATATATATCTTTTATCGTGATTTATTTGTTTAGAGACATTAACAATTTTTTTTTTATAATTTTTTTTTAAGTTTAAAAAAACATTATCGGAGACAAATTTCACCCAAACTAGTTTGAAGAAAATTTTCTCAAACCTATTTCAATAAGTGACAAGTGCTATTCAACATATTTAAGTTTCTTAAAAATTAATGTTTAAGTTCTTAAGTTAGTAAAATGACAATAAATAATTCTTAAAAATATTTTTTTTTTAAAAAACGTGAGAGATGACCTTTGCCACCTATTGAAGTAGGTTGAAGGAAATTTCTTTCAAACTAATTTGGAAGAAATTTTTGTCCCAATTTGGACAGAGTTTCCCTTCAAACAAACAGGGGGACAAAGTTTTTTCTCTAAACTAAGTTGGAGAAATTTTCTTCAACCTA
This sequence comes from Corylus avellana, assembly GCF_901000735.1. Taxonomy (NCBI): domain Eukaryota; kingdom Viridiplantae; phylum Streptophyta; class Magnoliopsida; order Fagales; family Betulaceae; genus Corylus; species Corylus avellana. Next base: position 4,139,297 of record NC_081544.1, on the reverse strand, counting down.
GTCTATAAAAGTGACATTTCTCATTTTTTTTTTTTTTTTTTTAAAGGTTAATAACATGTGAGATGCACATAAGTTTTTAATAAAATTTATTTTAACTTTGTTCCTACTATTAAAAAAATATGTGCATCTCACATGTTTAAGAGAGTCAAGAGACACATATCACTTTTATAGAATAGATTGAAGAAAATTCTTCAAACCTAATTTAAAAGAAAACTTTGTCTTGCGGTGCATAAACTGTTTAAGTTCTTGACTTTAAAATTTTTTTTTTAAAAAAAAATCAGTTAATAAATAATATCTGCAACTCTTAAATAATTATCCAGAAATCTTAAATTTCATTCACAAATGCAAGGAGATTTTTAATCACTTTTATCTTTCACCAATTAGTTTTTTTTTTTAATTATTCAATTAGGGTCTAACTATTTAAATATAATTAAATTTATTATTTCCTATCTATTTAAATTTTAAAATAATAAAAATTAACTACGAACCGGTCATGAGACAATTTGAAACTTGCTTCTCCTTTTGCTTGCTGATGTTCTCTATCCATTTTCCATGTAAATTAATAGTATGCTTTATCACGGGAAGACTAATAGAAGAAATGTTAAATTAATTGATTTTTTTGTAAAGGGTAGCTTGGATTTAATCTTATTTATCAGCTTAAGTTTTTAGAATAAATGAGTATCAGAGTCAAAAAGTCAAAAGGTCCTGAGAACATTGACTTTGTCAATTCATGACCCATTTCAGTTAAATGTTTAAAGTGTTGCATCTCACTTATTAAAATGGAATTTAAGCTCACCTGTGAAGAGAAATGTTAAAGTATTAAAATGAAATTTAAGCACCTATGCGATGAGGAGAGGAAAGTACTAAATTCATTAACATAGAAAATAAACAAAAGATAAATACAAAAAGCAGAGTTTTTTTTTTTTTTTTTTTTGCAGTATGCTCTACTCTCGGTGAGAGAGATTACCGGCGTGAAGGAGCGTCATGGCCAACATTGTTTGGGCTGACCGATGTCATGTCCAGTGGTGGCTAGCAGCAGGTTTGGATAGATAAATAGGAAATGTGGAAAATAGGTTTTTTAGGTTTTTACTTTTAAGCCATATGAGAAATATGAATATAAAAATCTAGTGTTTTTGTTTTGAGATATGCTAGAATTTAATAAAAACATCATATTTTGTCTATAAAAGTTCATGTGGTAAGATGTCACATCATTTTCTTTTTGTTGTCTTTTTCCC
>NC_081544.1:4103452-4137962 GCF_901000735.1 Corylus avellana | reverse complement strand
CAAAACGTAGATTCAGATCGAGAAATAAACATAAAGATTATGAAATAAATTTATGTTTCTTTTGCTTTTAAAAGAAGAAAAAAGCACTTCCAAAACATGTCTGAAAATTGGAGTAGATCAAACAAACAAAACAAAAAATCTCCATAATACATTCAAAGTGGTTAAAAAAAAAAACAAAACAAAACAAAAGTATTTACTTGAATGTTGTTGCTAGTGACTATTAAAGAAGGAAGCACCATAAATTTTGCCCTATGTTTTGCCTTCAAGAGCAGACTCATGGACTTAAAAGGCTCTGGCATGCACCATTTTTAAATGTAAAAAGAGAGAGGTAGAAATCAAAGAGAATTTAATGGTTTTACGGGAATTTAGATTCTGTGAAGTTAGTTGGGCAAGAGGCATTTTGAGCCTCACAAGATTTGAAAGTTTGAGGGTTTGTTTGATAACTTTTTTATCAAGTCAAAATATTAAGAATCAATTTCTCTCATAAAACATTCATAGAAAGTTAAAAACTTATTACACCCTTATGTTATATTAAAACATAAAAAAAGAAATCTTAGAAAGGATTATCAAAACAAAACATTACAAGGAAAGGAAGAGGAAGAGAATAATATATATAGCCTACCGACTATAAACGTCATACACGGACGACGTCAACGTAGTCGGAATGGATTGCGTATAGTCCTCAAACTCAACAGTACCACGACCTCCACCTTTTCTTTTATTTGGCACCGCCACCTCCTCCTGCAGCGCCAGCTCGCCCTCCAAATACCTCACCACCATCCTCATCGTCGGGCGTGCCTCGGCTTCATCATTTGAACAAATCAAGCCCAGTTTGAGCACCAAAACCGCCTCATCCTCATCAAACTTCCCCTTCATCCTCGGGTCTACAACATCAAGCACTGCTCCTACCGCCCACTTCTCCCAAACACAGTCCACCAGCAGCATCAGCTCCTCAGAGTCAGACGATGCTGTAGGAGTAATGGGTCTTCTACCGCATACCACTTCCAGCAACAAAGCGCCGAAGGCAAACACGTCCGACCTGGTCGTCGGCTTGCTTGTGTGCGTCAGCTCAGGTGCCATATAGCCCAGCGTCCCCATCACCCTGGTGGTGCTTGGATTAGAGCCGTGCTCGTATAGCTTCGCAAGACCGAAATCGCTCAGCCTTGGATTTAACTCAGAATCCAGTAAAACATTTCCGGCCTTGATGTCTCTGTGAACTATAGCTTTTTCCCACTCCTCGTGTAAGTATAGAAGCCCTGAAGCCAATCCTTTGATAATGTTGAACCTTTGTTCTCAGCTCTGTAAGAAATTTGGGAGAAAATTATATAAACATAAAAGAAATACTAACCTCTGGCCATTGTTGTTTAAGTACTTGAATTGAATACTCGTTGAACGTTTGTAGAATTCACAATCCCAGAACCCTCAATTTGCAATCTTAGAACCCTCACTTTTGTTGGAGAGTGATAGATAAGGATTTTTGGCCTATCTGTTTTTCACGTTAAAAGTTGTAATCGATGGATATCACAAGCTTGTCTTTTATATAGGCCAAGACCTCTATCCATTTATCTTACGTTGCTTCCTTCCATCAAGGGAGACAACACTTGGTGAAAAATAAAACACTTTTTTCACCTTTAGTAGTTAATTGTACATTAATTACCCAAAGTTTTTAGTTTAATAAAATTTATATTTAAATAAGATACTATATACATATAATATATGTGACATGTGGGCCAACTTAAGTCTCCTGATATAAGATTAATTCTAATATTCTCCCACTTGGCTCACATGACACATTTTAAAATCGTTTGGGTAACTAAAACTGTATATGGCCAAATTGAAAACTACTAAAGCTTTAGTTTTCGCTTTAAAGAGAGATACAATACACGAATCATGGCGGTTATGTTATTATATCAACATTTCCTTCCATGTATTACAATGTATGAATCTTTCAAAATAAAATCTGTATATGGTATAATTCTTTATGAATAACTTCCAATAAGTTATTCTGGGTCTAACTGTATTGGAGCAAATACTTTATGTGCACAAAATAAACATTGTTTTGACAATGAACGAGTACTCTAAATAACAAGAATTTAATCAAGCATAAAATGAGCTCACTAATCCCATGCTCTCTACATGTTTCGAAAATGTCTTTATTGAGAGCCCTTTTGTCATGGGATCTGCAATCATAGAAGTTGTACTTGTATGCTCTATAGAGACTTCTTGTTCCTTAATTCTCTCTCTGACAGCAAGATACTTTATGTCAATATGTTTGGTTCTGCTCCCACTTTTGTTGTTCTTTGAAAAGAAAACTGCTGCCAAATTATCACAGTAAATTCGTAACGGCTTGGATATTGAATCTACAACTCGAAGCCCTGTGATAAAATTTCTTAACCATTTTGCCTGTGAAGTCGCTTCAAAGCATGCTATGAACTCTGCCTCCATAGTAGATGATGCAATTATCGTCTGTTTAGTGCTCTTCCATGAAATAGCACCTCCTGCCAACATAAAGACATATCCCGAAGTGGACTTTCTAGAGTCTTTACAACCCGCAAAGTCTGAGTCTGAATATCCAACCACTTCTAGATAATCTACATTCTTATAAGTCAGCATATGATTCTTGGTTCCTTGTAAATATCTCATAACTTTTTTAGCAGCCTTCCAGTGTTCCATTCCAGGATTACTTTGATATCTTTCTAACATTCCTACTGCATATGCAATGTCAGGTCTTAAACAAACCTGTGCATACATTAAACTACCAACAGCAGATGCATAAGGAATGCTTTCCATTTCTTTCTTTTCCAAAACATTTTTCGGACATTGACTTAAATTGAATGTATCACCCTTCAATATGGGTGCCATATTGGGTGTACATTCATGCATTCTGAATTTTTCCAAAACTCTTTCAATATAGGCTTTATGAGACAGACCTAACATCTTTTGAGACCTGTCTCTATGAATCTCAATGCCTAAGACATAAGAGGCTTCACCTAAATCCTTCATTTCAAAGTTTTGGGAAAGAAATTGTTTAGTGTCATGCAATAGACCCAAATCATTAGTTGCAAGTAAGATATCATCAACATATAGGACTAAGAAAATAAATTTACTCCCACTAAATTTTTGGTATATGCAATTATCCACAATGTTCTCCGTAAATCCAAATGAAGTAATAACATTGTGAAATTTTAAATACCATTGACGGGATGCTTGTTTTAGTCCATATATAGATTTCTTTAACCTGCAGACTAATTGATCATCTTTATCAGAACAAAACCCTTCAGGTTGTTTCATGTACACCTCTTCTTCAAGACTCCCATTAAGGAAAGCCGTTTTCACATCCATTTGATGTAGCTCTAAATCAAAATGAGCTACTAATGCCATGATTATTCTAAAGGAATCCTTTTTAGAAACTGGAGAGAAAGTATCATGGTAATCAATACCTTCTCTTTGTGTGAATCCCTTAGCTACAAGTCTAGCCTTATATCGATCGATGTTACCATTTGAGTCTTTCTTGGTTTTATAAACCCATTTACAACCAATGGCTTTAACTCCTTTAGGTAACTCAACAATTTCCCAAACTTGATTTTTAGCCATAGATTCTATTTCTTCTATCATGGCATTATACCAAAAGTTTGAGTTTTCATCACTCATGGCATGTGAAAATGAAATAGGGTCATCCTTAGGTCCAACATCAAAGTCAGATTCTAATAGGTATACATAATAATCACCAGAAATGCTTGGCCTCCTTACTCTTGAGGATCTTCTTAATTCTACAGTCTCATCCACATTATGTAGATATTGATTTGCAGACTCCACATTGACATGTTCCTCCTGAGGTGGTGGTAGTTCTTGAATTGATTGTTCTTCAAGGATATCTGGTTGATTTTCCTGAAAAACAGTCAACTTATTTTGATTCACCGATGTTGTATCTGAATTCCGTGTTTCCTCCCACTCTATCTTTTGAGAAACATTACTCCCACTGATGTCAAGAGCCTCAATAAATTTTGCATTTCTAGCTTCAACAATTCTAGGCGTATGTGAGGGACAGTAAAATTTATAACCCTTAGAATTTTCTGCATAGCCAATGAAATATCCACTGACTGTTCTCGGATCCAATTTCTTTAATTGTGGATTGTAGACCCTAACCTCAACTAGGCAACCCCATATATGAAAATGTCTTAAACTAGGTTTCCATCCTTTCCATAACTCAAATGGTGTTTTGGGAACAACCTTAGATGGAACTCTATTTAAGATATATACAGAAGTTTTTAAGGCCTCACTCCACAAAAATAAAGGAAGATCACTATTGCTAAGCATACTTCTTACCATATCCATAAGGGTGCGGTTTCGCCTTTCAGCAACACCATTTTGGTAAGGTGAACCTGGCATTGTATATTGAGCAATAATCCCTTCTTCTTTGAGAAAATTGGCAAATGGACCCGGTCTTTGCCCTGACTCTGTGTATCTACCATAATATTCTCCACCCCTATCAGATCTTACAATCTTAATTTTCTTTTCTAATTGTCTCTCTACTTCCCTTTTATATGTTTTGAAAGCATCTAGTGCTTCAGACTTATTAAAAAGGAGGTAAAGATACATAAACCGTGAATAGTCATCAATAAATGAGATAAAATATCTCTGACCGTTCAAACATGGGGTACTAAATGGTCCACAGATGTCCGTGTGTATGATTCCAAGTATTTCTTCACTCCTCTTGGCACCTTTACTGGTCTTGTTGGTTTGCTTTCCTTTTATGCAATCCACACAAGTACCAAAATCTGAAAAATCTAGAGCCTTAAGGACTCCATCATTTATTAGTCTTTTGATTCTCTCTATGGAGATATGTCCCAATCTCCTATGCCATAACATAGAGGATGACTCATCAATAATGTTGCGTTTACTGCCAATATCATGCATAGTTAAGAGACTTTGTTCATAAATAGGATCTAAATTTAATTTATATAAACCATTGACTAAGATTCCTGAGCCAACATCTGTAGAGTTTTTAAACAAATAGACATTGGACCCAATAAAATTAAATTCAAACCCCAACTGTACTAGTTTAGATATAGAAATTAAATTTTTTGAAAATGAAGGAACATAAAAGGTGTTTGCAAGGTCTAAAATATATCCATTTTCTAAAACAAGTCTAAAGGTTCCTACAGCCTCGACATGCGAACGCATCCCATTTCCTGAATAGATGCCTTGTTCACTTCCCATCGGTTTCCTTAGGCTGAGAAATCCCTGCATGATATTGACAACGTGAATTGTAGTACCCGAATCAATCCACCATGTATTATGATGAGTATCTATGAAGTTAGATTCATAACACACTAGAGAATAGAGATTACCTTTTTTCTCGAGCCATTTTTTGTATTTTAGGCAATCCTTCTTTTTGTGCCCCTTTTTCTTACAGAAGAAACATGCATCTTTATTTCCATAAGGCTTGAATGATGCTTGCCCATCCTTCTTCCATTTAATTTCAGCACCTTTGCCCTTTTTCCCTTTGCCCTTTTTATGAGTCACAAAATGTGCACTCTCCAAATTTTCATGTTTCAACCTCTCCTCTTCTTGTACACACATTGTTAGAAGTTCATTAATGGACCACTTTTCCTTATGTGTGTTGTAAGAAATCTTAAATGGTCCATATTCAACAGGGAGAGAATTGAGTATGAAATGGACAAGGAATGACTCTGAAATCTCAATTTCTAAGGACTTAAGTTGTGCAGCAATGTCCCTCATCTCCATTATGTGCTCACGCACACTCCTAGATTTGTCATGTTTCATAATTGACAACTTGTTCATTAGAGTGCTAGCTAATGCCTTATCAGAACTAACAAATTGTTCTTCAATGGCCTTTAAGTAGTCCTTTACCTTATCACATGGAGGAATTGAACCTCTAATGCTCTTACTAATATGTGACTTAATGAGCATTAGACTTAATCGGTTTGACCGCTCCCACTTTTCATATGTAGTTTTTTCTACTAACGAACTTGTTTCAGTGGGCACGGGTGGTTCATCCACACGTAATGCAAAGTCTAGGTCTGTGCACCCTAATGTCAAGAGAATTTTGTCTTTCCAGTCCGAAAAATTATCTCCATTTAAAAATGGAATATGAGAAGATTCATTATTTAAAACAGATGAAACAGTAGCTGCAATAACCAAGAATAGGCATTAACGCTTTGAAATAAACACAAACTATAGTATGAATCAACCAATGTCAAATTCATAAACAAATCAAAATCTCCCTGTGGGTAAAGATCGCATTATGCATAAGATTTGTTTGTATATCTTCATAATAAGACTAGTAAATTTTGTAAATGCTTAAGGAAAAATAGATCCTGCACCTGTGGGTATTAGGTATCCAATTTTTCTAATAACTTTTTTTTTTTACTGTCTTATTCTAATTAAGTCATATAAAATGATCACTTCCCTGTAGGGCAAAGTAATTACTATGACAACTTAATTGCAATATGAAATGCCATTATAAAAATTTCACATCATTGTGTTTTAAGATGCTGTGGCTATTCTTAATGCACAATAAAAGGCACTTTCCATCATTAAATCTGTAATTTCATAATGGCATAACATTGTATATATAAATAAGTAAATGTATATCAAACCAAAACAACACATGCCTTGATGGTAAAGTCAGCTATGCCAAACCAAGTACTGTGGGGTTTGAATCCCACTGTTGGCAAATCCCCATTAGTTGTGGGAATTTTTTTTTTTTTTTTTTTTTTTTTTAAGTGACGCGCCAAGTACGCGAGTGGGCTGCATTCGGGTAGGGAACTTCATCCCCTACCTTCAGCCGGGTCTGAAAAACGGATCTGGGTCGGGTCTCACCCTAAACGGGTCTAAAAACGGGTTTTCTCATTTTTCATCAAATTTTCGCACTGAAACCCGATTTTATAACATGGTTTTGGTTCGGAATCATCAAGACTACTAATTTATGGGTTTGGAAACATATGGGTATTCAAAAACAATGAAAAGAAATCATTGTTTTAAAGAAAAATGGAATGGCCGAAAATCTTAATCTTTGTTTTTTAATGATTCTAAAATTGTAAAAATAGAGTATTTTGCACAATAAAAAACAACAAGATTAATCTTCTAAAACCACTAAAGCATCACAAACATTAAATTTTAAAGATCGGCCAAACCATGAAACCATACCCATTATGAAACTTGAAACCCAAAACAAAAATCTCACAACAACCATATTCCTAATACAAACATTCAATCATTCTACTAAAATTCAACAAATTGATACTAAACAACATGGCACAGAAGTAGGCTCTGATACCACTAATGTAAGAAATTTGGGAGAAAATTATATAAACATAAAAGAAATACTAACCTCTGGCCATTGTTGTTTAAGCACTTGAATTGAATACTCGTTGAACGTTTGTAGAATTCACAATCCCAGAACCCTCAATTTGCAATCTTAGAACCCTCACTTTTGTTGGAGAGTGATAGATAAGGATTTTTGGCCTATCTGTTTTTCACGTTAAAAGTTGTAATCGATGTATATCACAAGCTTGTCTTTTATATAGGCCAAGACCCCTATCCATTTATCTTACGTTGCTTCCTTCCATCAAGGGAGACAACACTTGGTGAAAAATAAAACACCTTTTCACCTTTAGTAGTTAACTGTACATTAATTACCCAAAGTTTTTAGTTTAATAAAATTTATATTTAAATAAGATACTATATACATATAATATATGTGACATGTGGGCCAACTTAAGTCTCCTGATATAAGATTAATTCTAATATGCTGATGTTCTCTATCCATTTTCCATGTAAATTAATAGTATGCTTTATCACAGGAAGACTAATAGAAGAAATGTTAAATTAATTGATTTTTTTTGTAAAGGGTAGCTTGGATTTAATCTTATTTATCAGCTTAAGTTTTTAGAATAAATGAGTATCAGAGTCAAAAAGTCAAAAGGTCCTGAGAACATTGACTTTGTCAATTCACGACCCATTTCAGTTAAATGTTTAAAGTGTTGCATCTCACTTATTAAAATGGAATTTAAGCTCACCTGTGAAGAGAAATGTTAAAGTATTAAAATGAAATTTAAGCACCTATGCGATGAGGAGAGGAAAGTACTAAATTCATTAACATAGAAAATAAACAAAAGATAAATACAAAAAGCAGAGTTTTTTTTTTTTTTTTTTTTGCAGTATGCTCTACTCTCGGTGAGAGAGATTACCGGCGTGAAGGAGCGTCATGGCCAACATTGTTTGGGCTGACCGATGTCATGTCCAGTGGTGGCTAGCAGCAGGTTTGGATAGATAAATAGGAAATGTGGAAAATAGGTTTTTTAGGTTTTTACTTTTAACCTATATGAGAAATATGAATATAAAAATCTAGTGTTTTTGTTTTGAGATATGCTAGAATTTAATAAAAACTTCATATTTTGTCTATAAAAGTTCATGTGGTAAGATGTCACATCATTTTATTTTTGTTGTCTTTTTCCCTCCACAAAAAAAAATAATGTGACATCTTGTCACATAGACTTTTATGAATAAAAATAAAGTTTTTGTTAGATTCTAGTATATCTCTAAAAAAAAAATACTAAATTTTTATATTCATATTCCTCGTAACCGTTGGAAAAGTGTTTCCTCACTAGCTGAGTTTTCTTAGTAGCCAAGTTTTTGTTTTTTTTTTTTTTCGTTTTTTGATTTTTTTTTTTTTTTGGGTAAGTCTTAATAGCCAAGTTTGCTTAGAAGGTTTCCATGTTACTTTTTAGTTGTTTATTATTGTTTTTTTTTTTTTCTCTTTTTCAAGAAAATAAAATATAATAAAAAAATAAAAAATAATATTTTAAAGCAAGTAAAGAAAATAATAAAACATCCTCATCAAATCTTCCATTTTAGATAAGTGATGTTGTTTAAACCTCCCCTAAGTGATGCTGTTTCCCACAACCAAGCAATTGCCCGAAACCTCCCCTAAGTGATGCTGTTTCCCACAACCAAGCAATTGCCAGTAACCTCTCCCCAAAATTCTACATAATTCATTAAATACGAATATTCAGACGAAAATCCTTGCCGATTGCTAAGAAAAGTAGAGATATATGCCATATGAAAAAGACCAAGACGAGATTCTATTATTTCGAGGATGTTTGCAACAAAGTTGATAAAAGAAAAGTTGCCATAACAAAGTTTCTCTTTGGCCATGCTCAGTAGAAACTGCAAAGAGGACAAGGTACTGAAGGAGAAAAGTAGTCATAATTATTTTGATATTTTTTTTATGGGCTAATTACTTGTTTAGTATCTAGGTTTTCATGTTTTATTTATTTATTTATTTTTAAATTGGGTTTCAATTTGTTTTACAGATGGTACGTACCCTCTTCTTCTTTTTTTGACATGTCCGCACAAGATGGGGGAGATGAATTTGAACTAGTGACCTTTTTTTCTTTAGGTGTGGTCCCAGCCAATTGGTCTATCTCTTGGGGACTAATAGTACGTACCTGACTTATGTGTAAATACCAGTTTAGTACTTCTGTCATCATTCTATCAACCAAACTAACAGACTGCAATGTGGTGGGTTTAGTCACCTCTGCAGCCAGTCTGGAGGTGGCTCAACCACCCCCAAGGCCTTTTAGGGTGGTTTCAACCATTTTCTTTTTGGCCATTGGGGGTGGCCGAACCACCCCAAGGGCCTTAGGAGTGGTTTGGCCACACTAGACGGGTTAAAGGGGTAGTCGAAACCAACCCATAGCGGTCAGGCTAACGGAATGGTGGCATAAGTACTAAAGTAGTATTAACCCATAAGTCAAGTACTAAATTAGATATGGTACTTCAGTACAAAAAATTTCTTCATCATCTTCTCGAGGGCGAAAATGGTCTTTTTTCACATCAAGTAATCGAATAACCATCGGAGTGCTCAAAGGATGAGCTTTCTCCATTTAAAAGTGCTTTAGGACTTTTTCTGTGTATGTAGGGGTGCAAAGGCAGTTACGGTTAGCGGTTAGTGGCAATAACCGCTAACCGTAACCGCCCTAGCGGTTAGTGGCCAGTTAGCAGTTAGTGAAATAGATAACCGCCCGCTAACCGCTTTTTTAAAATTGGGCTTTTTTTTTGGGCTTTTTTTTACCCTCATTTTTTTTTCTTGTATTTTTAATATCTTCTTGGGCCCAATTGCTATAAAAAGAGCCCATATTGAAAAATCAAAAATATTTGACCCAAAATTTACATTTACTTGTACTTAAAAAAAAATTTCCTTAAATATTAAATCATAACTCGTTAACTTTTTTTTTTTAGGAAAAAAAAAAAATTCAACACAACATACAAAAAAAAGTTCAGAATTCAGATAACTATCACAACATATAAAAAAAAAATATAAAAAAAGTTCAACACAAAGCATATAAAATAAGTTCAAATAAAACATTAAATGATACAAATAGTCAAATAAAACATTAAAACTTCATCAATCTTCTCATTTGGTCCTCTAGCAAATCCTGTGGACATCAAAAGAAGAAAAGTTATAATATTAAACATAATAATATTAAGGCACAAGCATGTACACATATCAAAAAGTGCTTAATATAATTGTATTGTAATTAAAATACTATGACAATTCAAAAAATAATAATCTTCGTTACTAACAAACCTCTAGGAATGAGATTGATTAGGTTTAGTTTAAGGTTAGGAAGAGATGAATATATATGGGTATTAAAACGACGTAGTTTTGGCTTGTTCAATTTTAAAAAATTGTTCAACAAATGGTTCAAAAAATTGGTCAAAAAATTGTTAAAAAAATTTGTTAAAAAAATGGTTCAATTTCTTTTTTCATAAAATGGTTTAAAAATTGTCAAAATAGTGTTCAAAAAAATGAAAAATATATTAATACTTAAATTGTTGTTATAAGTAATTGTTGAATCTAATGCTAATTGCTTAATTTGACATTTTATGAATCACATTGTCATTGTATATAAATATTATGATTAAATATTTGAATTGTCATTGGATCATATGATTAAGTGTTGATCTTATAAACTTACAAACAAACAAAAATACTTCAATTGTAGTTATAAGTAACACATTGTTTAATCCAATGTCAATTACTTAATTTGATATTATATGAATCACATTGTCATTGTCATTGTACATGAATAATTGATTAAGTATTGGAATTGTAATTGGATCATATAGTTAAATATTTATCTTATACATTTATATTATTCAATATGCATATAATATAACTATAAGCATATATATATATATATATATATATATATAAAATTCAAAATTGTTCAAAATTGTTAATTTTCTTTTTTTTTTTTCTTTCAAAAAATGGTTAAATTTCTTTTTCTAAAAAATGTTCAAAAAATACATTAATACTTCAATTGTGATTATAAGTAACACATTGTTGAATCTAATGTCAATTACTTAATTTGATATTATATAATCATATAGTCTCATTAAATTATATCATATGATTCATATGATTAATTATTTAAATTCTTATCATATTTACTTATAATCTTTTTTCTTTGAATTGAACTTAATATCTAATGGTAAATGGTAATGTTCAAACTCCTAAATCCTAAATTCCTAAAGTATCTAATAATACTTTAATTAAATTGTAGACTTGTAGTTATAAGTAACATATTGTTTAATTCAATTGAATCAATTGTGATTATCATTGTACATAAATCATATGATTAACTTGTAGACTTATGACTTATGAGTTATGTCATATTATATATGTATTATTTATTATTATATAATCATATGATTTAATGATCAAGCCATCATGTGATATAATCATATCAATTATAGTGATAATATATAAATTACTAAAATTATAATGATAATACATTAATACTTAAATTATGTTTATAAGTAACACATTGGTCATTGTTTAATCCAATGTCAATTACTTAATTTGATATTATACGAATCATATCATCATTGTACATTAATAATATGATTCACTTGAAGTCTTGAATAAAGTATTTGAATTGTCATTGAATCATATGATTAACTATTGATATTATACATTTATATTATTTATATACATATGTAGACTTATATAGACTTATAGGTTTATAATATACATTGGAAATAAGTCTCTAGATATTTAATTGTTGTATTAGTATGAATTGGTATACTTATGAGTTATGTCATATTATATATGTATAATTTGTTATTATATAATCAAATGATTTAATAATCAATTTCATGTGATATAATCATATAAATTATAGTGATAATATATTAATACTCAAATTGTGATTTAATTATTTTTTTAAAAAAATTGTGATTTAATGATAAAGTGATTATATGATATAATCATATAAATTATAGTGATAATGTATTAATACTCAAATTGTGATTTAATTATTTTTTAAAAAAATTGTGATTTAATGATCAAGTGATTATGTTATATGTATAAATATTTTTATAATTATAATTATAAAAATATATTATATAAAAATGCGGTTAGCGGTTACGGTTAGTAGACCCAATAACCGCTAACCGCTAGGCGGTTATGGCGGTTAGGCGGTTAGCGATTAATGCGGTTAGACGGTTAGGCGGTTAGGCGGTTGGCGGTTATAGCGGTTAGCGGTTAGCGGGCGGTTAAAAACCGCCCGCCTTTGCACCCCTATGTGTATGTTGACTGATGAACAAGAATTCCATTTGAAAAATGTTCAATAAGCCAAGACAAAATTTTGTCTTTCCAAAATTTTTCACCTCAAACTCATTTTTTAAATACGTGGCAGTTTTTATGAGCTCTTCTGGAGTCCCAATAAGTTTTAAATGCATATCCAAACTTTCTGTAACTACCAAGCTAATCAAAAATCTAAATGTAATTGCATCCACTACAAGGGAATATGTTTCATCATAATCAATACTAGGTTTCTGCAAGAAACCTTGTGTAACAAGTCTTGCTTTATATCTCACAATTTCATTTTTCTCATTTCGTTTTTGTTCAAATATCCACTTGTATCCAACATGATACACCTTTAGGTGTTTGGACTACAAGTTTAAATACTTCATGTTTTGCTAGTGAGTTCAATTCTGCCTGAATTGCTTCATTCCACATTGACCAATCATTTCTACGTCGACATTCTTCGACAGTTTGTGATTCAACAATTTTGTTTTTATCCAATATTTCTCATGTACTTACATAATTTATTGAGATCTCATTATTTTCAGGTACCTATTCCTCTTCAGGGGTAACTATTCAGGAGATTCATTTTCAAGAGGTTCCTCTTCGGGGGATTCATTTCCAAGAGAATTTTGTACAGAAAATTTGGATGGATCAATTTTCGTTACCTATTTTGTGGGTAAGACCTCTTTAGGAGCGCCGATTTCATTTCCTTGTGCTTTTCTCTTCTAGGAAATCTTATTCATTGCACCAATAGGTCTTCCACGCTTCAGGCGTGCCTTAGACTCATTTGCTGCTGTATTAATTGATTGTCCTACATGGACTTCTATCTTCGCTGGAGTATTAGCAGTTAGAATGTGAGACTTAAACTATTTTCTTGTTGTCAGTAAATGCATCCAGCAATTGATTTGCAATACTTTGCAAATGAATGATCCTCTGAACTTCTAGTTCACATTAATTTGTACGATGATCAAAATGAGATAATGTCGAATTATTCCAAGTGATTTCTTGTCGTGCTTCTGGCAACGACTTTTCTCTCCCTTGTGATGGGAATATGTATTCATAAACAAAGGTCGAACAATTATCTGAAGTCGTTTAATAAACGATTCAGCTAAACCATTTTGAGTATGAGTATGAGTATGAACAACAGGATGTTCAACATTAATTCTAATTGACATGCAATAGTAATAGAATGCTTGAAATGTAAATTCACCCGCATTTTCCATCTGAATAAATTGAATTGGATAATCAGAAAATTGTGCTTGTAATCTAATTATTTGAGCAAGAAGTCTAGCAAATGCAATATTAAAACCATAAAATATCTAAATGGCCCACATATATCCCCTTGAATTCTTTGTAAAAGTGATGGAGATTCAACAATTACCTTAGAAGGGGATGGTTTCATAACAAGTTTACATTGTGAACATGTAGCACAAGGATAATCACTTGGTAAAAGAATCTTTTGGTTCTTTAAGAGATACCCATGAGAGTTCTCAATTATTCGATGTATCATAATTATTCCCGGATGCCAAAGCATAAACATCTTTGGATTAGAGCACTTTTGGTGCATCACAACATATGATTTAATTGTTCTTATTGTTGTATAATACAACCCGGAAGAGAAAACATGTAGTTTTTCCAATATGAGCTTCTGGCTCGAAATTATTGAAGTAATATAAAGATATTTGTCACTGTTTTCATTAGTGGTTTCAACATGATAACCATTTAGACGAATATCCTTAAAACTGATTAAATTTCTTCTAGATTTAGAAGAATACAAAGTATCATCAATACAAAATTTTGTTCTTTTTGGCAATATGATATTTGTTCTTTCAGAGCCTTCGATTAGGTTTGATGAACCTGATATTGTATTGACACTAACTTTGTTTAATATCAAGTATTGAAAATATTTCTTATCTCTAAGAATTGTGTGTTGTACAACTGTTAGCTAGACACAAATCTTCACCAATCATCTTGGAATTAATCATTCTATCAATATGACTTATGCCTCCATATATAAACAAAATATATATTAAATTTCATTAATCAAAAAAGAAAATAAAAAAATACAATTAAATTTAAAAATGTAAACATATTGTGATTAAGACATAATGAAAACATATTAATTGTTGTAGACATATTCATCACTAATAAAAAGATTAGTTTTTGTGTTAGAGTTTACAAAGAAATCAGAAACATCAAGATGAGTGTTATCATTTCCATTTAGAGTATTAAGAAAAATTGGAAAATCTTCAGGATTACTATAATTAGCAAAATTCATTTCAATCCCATTTTCTTTTATGGAGGCTTGATATAAGTCTACCAGATGTTTAGGCGTACAACAGGTACGTGACTAATGTCCTTTTATACCACACTTATAATATTTATCTTCATAGTTCTTTGTAGGTTTATTCTGTAAACCTTTGTTTTCATTTTGTTTCGCCTCAGTATGGTTCCACTTCTGGTGGTATAAAGTATTTATTTTGCAAAAATTATGAATACGTTCTCCTTGACCTCTATAATTTTTTTTTTCTACCACGCCTACATCCACGAAATCTTTATTACCATGAAATGAAGTTCTATTTGCTTAAGGAAATGATGTAGAACCCGTTGGACGAGATTGATGATTTTTCATTAATAGCTCATTGTTTTGCTCAACCACTAGGAGACAAGATATCAGTTCAAATAATTATCTTGTAAAATTACGCTCTCGATATTGCTGCTGCAGGAGTACACTCGAGGCATGAAATATGGTATATGTTTTATTTTATTTTATTTTATTTTTTTTATTTTTTAACATATCCATATTAGTGACTTTTTCTCCATACAATTTTAATTGTGAGCTGATTTGAAAGAGTTCAGATTTATAGTCATTGACACTCTTGAAATCTTGCAATCTCAGGTGCATCCAATCATAATGAGCTTTTGGGAGGATAATTGTTTTCTAGTGTTAATATCTCTCCCTTAAATTATTCCACAAGGTCAATAGATCCTTTACCGTAAGGTACTCAGTTTTTATATGCTTCAGGCATATAAAATTATAAGACATCATATTCATAGCATTAGTATGATAACATTCTAGATCATATAAATCTCACATGAATCATAATATGCAAATGTTATAATATGATTTTTTAAACAATAAAAATTTCTAAGCATATGTTAGAATGTTAATTAACAAAATAGATAATAAGATTACTAAATGTTAAATAAACTTATAATGAATTGAGAATACCTCACGGATAGCTTTTGATATTGAAGATCAAAAGAACACAACAATTGGCTAGAGCTTCGTGCTGATAACGTATTGTAAAATCAAAGAAAATGACAAGACACGATAAAGAGATTGCAATATGTGAAATTAGTTATTCAGGAACTATGTATGATTCTTCTCTATTATTGTGTGTTTTACATACTACTCAATACTCATTTTTATAGACATGGAATCATAATGGGAGGTTGATGAATATGAAAAGGAGAATATGAAAGGGTAGTGCATTAATCAAAAGGCTACATCAATGTATTACATGAATGTTATAGGGATTCTAAAAAATGACATGAATGTGAAGAATTCCAAGCGATGGAACTAAATGATCATCCACAAAATGCATGAATGCATTCATAACAAAAACCTATTTCTCACTTTTCTTATTCATCTACTCAAAACCGCCACCTATGCCGGACACAATACTGGTCAGCCTAGACGATGCCGGATAGTCGCAACACCGCCTACGACGCCCCTCCATGTCGGTAATCTCTCTCTCTCTCTCCCTGTATTGCAAAAAAAAAAAAAAATCTTTTGGCTGCCCAGCAAGAAAAATCTTTTGCCACAACAAAGATGGTGCCTTTGAGCACAAGCTTGAAATTTTCAACAAAAGCGCATGCACCTATGCGTTGAGGAGAGGAAAGTACTAAATTCATTAGCATAGAAAACAGACAAAAGATAAACACAAAAAGCAGAGGTTTTTCTTTTTGGCAATATGCTCTACTCTCGGTGAGAGAGATTATCGGCGTGGAGAAGCATCGTGGCCAGCGTTGTTTGGGCTGACCGGTGACATGTCCGGCAGGTTTTGGTAGATGAATAGAAAATGTGGGAAATAAGTTTCTTAGGTTTTTACTTTTAACCTATGTGAGGAATATGAACATAAAAATATAGTGTTTTGTTTAGAGATATGGTAGAATCTAATAAAAATTTTATATTTTGCTAATAAAACGTCATGTGGCAAGATGCCACATTATCTTTTTTTTTTTTTTAATTTTTTTTTTCCCTTCACAAAAAAATAATATGGCATCTTGACACGTGAACTTTTATGAATAAAATATGAAATTTTTATTAAATTCTAGTATATCCCTAAACAAAGATTTTTATATTGATATTCCTCATATGGTCACCGTTGGAAAAGTGTTTCCTCACTAGCTGAGTTTTCTTAATAGCCAAGTATTTTTTTTTGTTTAAGTCTTAATAGCCAAGTTTACTTAGAAGGTTTCCATGTTACTTTTTAGTTGTTTATTATTATTATTATTATTTTTTATTTTTCATGAAAATAAAATATAATAAAAAATTAAAAAATAATATTTTAAAACAAATAAAGAAAAAAATATGTCAAAGAGTTATAAAAAAAATAGAAAGTTGCACTTTTTTACTGTGTATTTTACCTATTATTTCTAGAGATGCTAAGTCAGATAATACAATAGAAATTCAAACAATACATTTCTAAAATCTTGCTTAACCATTTGAGTTTAACGATTCAATTCGAAGAAGAGTTTATATTGATTGCAATTAAAAGTTTAAGCAAAAACTTTAACTTAGCTCTTAAGTGTTAAGCAAGATTCTACATCAGATAATGCAACAAATATTCAAACACGGCCAACCATAGCAAAGCAGAGATAGCGTTGGGTTTGAAGATTGATATCCCAAGTACATAGTAAGAGCATCTCTAAATTCTCTATTATCTTCTTTACGTGATTTAAAATATTATATTTGAAACGAAGGTTTGAAATCCCACTGGTTTCTCTCCCTCTTCTCAAATCCTGGCGCCCAATTCCAATACCGTACCAAATACCAACTCAAACGTTAGCTCCAAAATTCCCAAATCTAGAAAAACTATCTGAAATTCCTCGAGAACCTCAAACCCTAGAACTAATACCATTGAATCAAGACACTCCAGTTGGAGATTTGTCCGTCCAAGGGCCTGAGATTGCAGACTCCGATGGTTTTGAATTCGGGAAACGAAGGGACCCTAGACCTACAAATTTCCGGTGCTGAAACGATGGCGGTGGATGATGGGTCGGTTTCAATGGGTAAGAAGTTTTCGGAGCGTCGTTTTCTGAGGAGGGTGCTGGGCGACTATGGTAGTGACCCGGTCCGCAAGCTGTTGACGATCGCGGTTCACGCGGTTCTTTTGGAGTCCGGTTTAATCGGATTCGATTCGGTCTCGGGCATGCGGGTCAACCAATTGCACCTTGCGAACGGGTGGCCTTCGAATTCGCGCTCGGTGTCGCTCTGGTATACTCTGCCTGAGCTTCTAGGAAATGGGTATTGTAATTCTGGCAATGTTGTTGAACTTGAAAGTGTTGTTTCGAAGTTTCAGAGTTTAGGGCACTTGGTCATTATCCATGGGTGTTTGGCTAAGGGCGGGTCGGGTTTGTATCGGGTGTGTTTGAATGGGAATGGGTTTGTGCCGGCGATCAATTTAGCTAATAGTGACGAAGAAACTAGGTACCCAGAAAGTGAGATTTTAGAGTTTTGGAAGATGGTGAAGGATGGGCTCGTATTGCCACTTTTGATTCATCTTTGTGAAAAGACCGGTCTCGGCGGTCCGCCGTGCTGTATGCACCTGCCCCCCGGAGCTTAAACTTAAGATTTTTGAATCTCTTCCCAGTTCAGATCTCGTAAAGGTGGGATACGTGTGTTCCGCACTGAGGGATTTGTCTTCAGACAATGAGTTGTGGAGACAGAAATTTATCGACGAATTTGGAGGAGCACTTGGACTTGGCCTTCCACCGTGCTTTAGGCGTATCTCCGCCGAGCTTAAACTCAAAATTTTTCAATCTCTTCACGGTGTCGATCTCTTGTCCGGATTGAGGAACTTGTCTTCAGATAATGAGATTGAGTTTTGGAAACGGAAATATGATGATAAGTCTGGACGAGCAGAGGAATGGAAAGGTATTTTTGCTTTGTTTTGGGAGAGCAAGGAGAAGTGGAGGCGACAGTTCCGTCTATTTCAATAAGCGACAAGTGCACTCAACATTTTTAGATTTATAAATCCCCAGGAAATGTTACAATAAATGATTACACACTAGTGTGAAAGGAATGATATGGTGGAGAATCTGGATCTGCTCTGTCCACACCGTCAATGTTTCTCAGCCAGGAAGTCGGGTTTAGAGAAGCTACATCCGCCGGAAGGTCGTCTATCACCCACTTATGACCTCTCGGAAAGTATACACCGCTATGCGGATGCGGAATCCAGCACGACGACTCACTCATCTTCTCCCCACTATAGCTTGGATTTCCTGGCTGTTTTTGCATATGATCAACTCCTGCGTGCTTGCTGAAGCCACGTTCAACTTGCACGGCTTGCCTGCATGCATTTCCCTTGTATCAATCAATATATATGAAACTATACATTTTCATAACATATATATGCATGCACTCAAGATTAATGGACAATCACCTTAGCATTAACATGTTTGCTTTTGCAACCCTGCCTCCTCCAGCTGCCATGATCCTCACAAAGTATTACTGCAAAATATCAAAGTGAATGGGAAGGAAGATATTGCATGAAAGATATGAGAGGATGTATATATATATATATATATGCCAGACATTCAATGCAGTTTCCGCCGTGTCCAGAATATTACTCTTAGAATAAGTTCTGTTGTACACACGGTGAAGATAAGTACACAATTTATAAAGCAAATTAAAGTGAAGAAGCTGAAATCTTTTTCCATTTCAGACTACAAATCTGCGGCTCTAATAAGCTCTGACTAGCTAGACATATAATATCATGATGGAATACTCTGTATAGTATAAATGGATTAAAGGAAGGGTTATATATGATGCTTTTGCTTTTATTTATTCTCCATAGAGCGGTGATCAGATTTGAATAAAGTTTCGTTTCAAAGAATTTTACCTGAGATTATGATGGAGAACTCGATCGTTTTCCACTCAATATTCCTTTTCACTCTTGACTGGGCCAAGGAGCCCAGCCCAGACCCAAACTAACCCCTCAATATTCCGGCCGCCCACTAAGTGTCCACTAATATATATTTTTTTTAAATTTTTTGACAACCTATAACGGAAAAGGTATAGGAACATCATTCTCCTCCAACGAAAAGGCAATTGAAAATGCGCAAAGTCTCATCGTACGAGAGTTATGGATACAAATAAGCCATGTGAATGATGATTATGCTCACTTACGAAGGAAGGCGAATGAAACAGCTCATCACCCGGCAAAAGCCGCAATCCATCAGTCTCTAGATAATGTGTGGCTAGAGGCAAGTCCAATTTTCATACAAAATATTGTAATTGCGGAGCAAGTGTAATCCCTAAGTTTTTGCAATATAAAGATTGATGCATCATTTCAAAATAAAATAATGGCCTAGACATGGCTAGCTCTCATTAATTATCTCATTACAATGGGATCATCATTTTTCAAAGATCATGTTAGGGTTAAGGTAACATAATAATAGAATTAAGGAGGATATGTTTAGCATCAATTGAAGCATATTAATTATCGTACATGGTCGAATCTGTTAGTCCAGAAGAAATAATTGTCGTTTGCTTAATTAATTGGAATGCTTTAATTGGTTGCATTAATGTTTGAATAATAATAAAAAAAAATTGTTGCAAATTGCAATGCATCTAATTCTTTCTTCCAAATGCATTGCACTATATCTCGAAAGTGGATTTTCAATTCCTTACCTATTCTACACAAATCCTAATTTTTTTTTTTTTGGGTCCAAATATTTTCTCTTAGTGATCAATAAGCTAGATTATGGGACATTATATATTTTTAAGAATAAAATTTGGAAAAAGTACACTTTACCCCCTAAAGTTTGAGCCGATTTTCAATTCGACCCCCAATATTTCAATTTTTGCAATGCACTTCCTAAAGTTTAAAATTTTTATAATTCGACCTATCCATCAGTCAAAGCTGTTTTGACTAACGGAAAAATGATCGCGTGACTCGCATGTGATCACTTAAGCCCATTCTTTCCCTAAAATGCCTCCACCCACACGATTAATCCTTTACCCTCACCCAAGTTCACATGCACCTACCCAAACAGCTCAAACTGGGTTAGAAGGAAATTCTTTCGATCCAATTTATTAAATTAATATGTGTCTAACGTAATAGACTTACATGCATTTTAAATACAACAGTTTAATAGACTGTGATAGGGAATTTTCCTCTAATCCAGATAAGAAAGAAAACTTTGTACTATTTCCAAATTAAGCAAAATTTTCTTTGGTCGGATAGAGTTTTTCTCTTTGATTTGAATATGAATATATATGTATAGTATTTATTCATGTGGATGTGCTGTACTCATATTGTGGCATTGATTAGGCTTTAACCATTTGCTTTGCGGATTATCAGCATAAAGCTGGACATAGCAAAAGAAGTATGACTTCATAATAGGATATCATATCCAGGAAGTCATTAATTTCTTTTTCAAGTCATTAATTTCTAGTCATAAACCATTTTGTATTTTTTCAAGTCACCAATATTTAATTTGATTTCTTTTTCATTTTTCCCAACTCTGAGCATTTTTCTTGCTAGATAGAGAGAGAGAGAGAGAGAGAGAGAGAAACATATCTCAACAAACGTCAAAGGTGAAAAATTATTAGACATCAAACACCTGAGACAGATCAGACAAGGAGATGCAGAGAAATCTAAGCTTTGCCATAGAATCCGGCGACACAACTTCCAAGTTTGATGATGATGGCCGCGCAAAACGAACTGGTATATATATATATCTTTCTATGAAAACACGCAACTCACTAAGAGAAAAGAAGAAGATTGACTTCATTTTGTCTTTGATTTTTGAAGGAACCGTGACGACAGCAAGTGCTCATATAATAACAGCGGTTGTTGGGTCTGGAATACTGTCTCTGGCATGGGCAATTGCTCAGCTGGGTTGGATTGCTGGGGTTGTTGCTCTTGTTATCTTCTCCCTCATCACTTTGTTTACTTCTGCTCTACTTGCCAACTGCTATAGGTTTCCTGACCCTATCACTGGGACAAGAAACTACAATTACATAGAGGCTGTAAAGAATAACTTGGGTACGTAAGAAGAACATGCCATTTTTCTATTTTTTTTATTTAATTTTTTTATTTATTTTTATTTTTTATAACTGGGGTATATGAGGGTTTGCCTCGACTAGATTCCCGAAACACCTTGCAAACTAGTGCCTCCTTCACACAAGTCGGGATGTCGTCTCAAGAAATTGTTTGCAATAAAGGGAGGTCGAACTTTGAATCAAGTGATTTGGCACTTGAGCCAACTCCTTTGGGGTTTTTTTTTGTTTTTTTTTTTTATTTTATCAAATAAGAAAAAATAGGTTACATGGGATCGAACAACATCAAAAGGGTGGGGTGGCACCCCCAACAACAAAATCCAAATGGAAGATCAGCTATGAGAGAGATCTTTATGTCTTAAGATGCAAATGTCTTTGTGTTAAAATTATATATATATATATATATATCTCTCTCTCTCCACAGGAGGACTTAAATACAAGCTTTGTGGAGTAGCTCAATATACGAATCTTGTAGGATTGACAATCGGATACACCATCACTTCCGCTATTAGCATGGCGTAAGCTATACAAAATCTTTTTTTTTTTTTTTTTTTTGCATAATGTGATTTATTTCTTATGCTAATTGTGATCATTTGATGAGAATGCCCTTCCTTCATGTACTTTTCAATATTTCATCAAGTGTTTGTAGAGAGTTGGCAATTTTTAACAAATTCAATTCAAAATTAGTGAATTAAAATTGACGGATCTAATCTGCTTAATTAAATGAACCGAACTATGATTGACTTATATAATTTTATAAGCAGAGCCATCAAAAGATCGCAATGCTTTCACAACAATGGCCATGCTGCGGGTTGTCACACCTCAAACAATTCCTACATGATCATTTTTGGGATGATTCAGATTATTCTGAGCCAAATACCAAACTTTCAAGACCTTGCAGGGCTCTCCTACCTCGCTGCAATCATGTCATTCTCTTACGCTTTCATAGGCATTGGTCTTTCCACAGCCCACATAGCAGGTCAGCAACTATATATATATATATATATCATGAGAGTTTTTGGTTTTGATCGTTGAAAAAGTAATATTTTTTTTGGTCGAAGTGTTTTTTTGACGACTTTGATTTGTGGTGCTCTCTTTCTTGAAAAAGATAGAAGGTAATAAATCCACGAAACCAGTTGGTTGGTTCAATTGACGGTGGCAAAAAATACCAATTCCCAAGGGTTTTAAAAGGCCATGAGGTAAAGTAAATGACATGTTGGATCAAGATCTTGCACGGATGCAAAAGCTTTAATTGTGTGACCGTTCATTTTAAATGAATGGTCCAAAATCTGTGAAGTCATCAAACACTTAAAACCTCTCTCTTTTCAGCTGCCAGCTTCGTTACCTGTATCAAGACTAATGCACGTAGCTCCACTGCCACACCACTGCTACCAATAATCTACCACTACCATAGTAGAAGAAGGCTGCAAAGAAAAGAAGCCTCTCTTTAAAAGTCAACAAAAAAATTTTTGGAATTTTTTTTTACTGCTATGAAAACATGCCACATTTTTAATAGGTACCATTTTTTAAGTCGTTCGATGCAAAAAAAACAGCTTGAATTCACATAATTTTTGAATATATAATTTCTCTAAAATTGTAAGGGATCGTGTCACTATCATAAAATATAATGCTATACCCACTTCTACTTCCGCATTTTCACTTTTCACACTCTCTTATTTGGTTTTTTAAAAAATAGCATTGGTTAGGTCATTCTCTCTCTTTCGCTAGTATGTTGACAAAAAAAGGTGCTTGGACAACTTTCAAATACTAAATTGGGGTGCCTAAGTCATCCCAATAGTTCAAAAAGGTAACATAACTATCTTGTTTGATTGAATGGCTAAGCCACCTTCAATATGGCCTTTGTGGGTGGATGAACCATCCTCGAAGGTCATTAGGGTTGTTTGGCCATCCTATAGATGTGTTGCGGTTGGTTGAATCACTTACTTATTTAGCTAAGACAATTTAGCTTTTGGCTGTAGTGGTAGCAGGCTAGCTAGTAGTAGCAGTTACCTAATGAGAATGGTGGTCATTATAAAGGTAGGGGTAGGCAATTGAAAAGAGAGAAATATTTTAGTTTCTAATTTGCATTAATGACGTGTCATATTTTGAATTATTCATTTAAAATGAACGATCACGGCCGGTACTATTGCACCCCACATATAGATAATATTGTAGGTACGTAGTGCACAAGATCTCAATCCAATGAAGTTTGCCTTGGTAGTTCAGTAGTCTTAAGAAAATTCTCATGAAGTTAGGCGCATACAAGGACGTAAGTTTGACTTTCTGCAATGAAGAATAATTCACACAAACCTGATTAGTATTAGTCACCTTAGTTTTCACGTACTCATGATGCCCGGGTGGGATTGGGTTAGGCAATGCCAATTAAAGAGATTCATTTCTTTCCATTTTGTCTTTATCTGATTATCTTTTGGCTTATAAATAGACGTAATATTGCTTAGTTGCTTTAAATTTACTGTATACATATTCTATTCTATTTTGCAGAAGGGAAAACAGGGAAGACAAGCATTGATGGAATAACGGCAGGCGTGGACGTAACAAGTTCACAGAAGGTGTGGAACAGCTTACAGGCCATTGGAAACATTGCCTTGGCCTATTCTTACTCTAATGTCCTCATTGAAATACAGGCAAGTCTATCTCTACTCTAATTCATATATATATATCCCGGTTACCATTGGTTCGACACCAGTATATATATACTGGTGTCGAACCAATGGTAACCGGGGTGTGCCTAGAAAACCTAGCTAATATATTGCACGGGATCTAAATCTTAAAGAAGACGCAATTACCATCTATCTATTAAGGAAAGAATGCTGAAAACCTAATAGAACATTGATTCTAGATGTAACTCCACACAAAACATTCAAAAATTAAACTTTTACAATATATACGTCCTATATTAACTGACATAGCAATTCATAATTAGTGAAATGATTAAACAAAATAAAAAATCCTTATCACTTCAATTATAGTTAATCGTTGACTTATCATTTATCAACCATACATTTTTTTTTTTTTATCATTTACCAATTATGGATAGAAACATCAATTTGTAATTGAGTTGAAGAACCCCAATTAAGAATCTCCAACTTCGGTTTCACCTTCTTTTAGTTAATTTTTTTTTTTTCGATGAATAAAATTTTCATTCCAACACAAACAAAACACCTAAACACACCACCAGCAAGAAAGTTGGAACTCAGTTATTTACATCAAGCAATTACAAATGGTCTCCTACACAAAAAATCACAAGCTAATTAAAAAAAAAAAAACCTACGTACCACCCATCAGAGAAAAAAAGCTTCGTCATCCATTTTGAACCAAGATACTTGAAGGAATGCTCCAATTCTCACAAATCTTGACATTTTCAACAGTATTCTTGAATTTTTCTTTGCCCTTCTCCATGATTCTTGTACTAATTAATCTCCCAACAAATAAGCTGTAACATTTGCTCCTCATAATTTGTAATTTGTAATTGAATTGTAGTAAATCCTGTAGACTGAAGTTTCATAAATTGCAGGATACGCTAAAATCAAGCCCACCAGAGAACCTGGTGATGAAGAAAGCTACCACCATTGCAGTCTCAATTACCTCCATATTTTACTTGCTGTGTGGAGTTTTGGGCTATTTAGCTTTCGGGAACAATGCACCTGGCAATTTTTTAACAGGGTTTGGTTTTTATGAGCCTTTCTGGCTTATAGACATCGCCAACATTTGCATTGTTGTCCATCTTGTCGGAGCTTACCAGGTAAATCTCTAAAATGACTACCCTATAAGTGATTATAAGATCACAGGATTCTTCTTCTTCTTCTTCTTCTTCTTGGCACCTAAATGTTAGATCAGAATAGAAAACGGGAAATTGAATGCTTTTAAGGTGCATTAAAGAGTCGCTTTCCTTAAGAAGTTATATTTACCCTTCACCAATTCTGATCAATTGGTATGCACTCGGTAACAGCAAACGCTTCTTTATGATATAATAGCCCAGAAATCCTCTGTAGTCTGGTTGCATTTTGTACAAAATGAAACTAAACGAAAACACTCTCAGAGTTTCTATTCTAGTAGAAAGAGACACAGATTTTAAAACTTCAATATGCATTGGACTATATATATATATATATATATGAAGCTAAATTCTAATTATGCATGTGTGCGTAGGTGTTCTGCCAGCCAATATACCAGCTTGTGGAAGGTTGGATGAGCAGCCGGTGGTCAGGAAGTGATTTCATAGTAATAGAACATCCCATTTACATTCCATTTATTGGTATTTACAAGATGAATTTCTTCCGGTTGATCTGGAGAACAGTATATGTGATAATTACGTCTGTGATTGCGATGATATTTCCAGTCTTCAACAGTGTTTTGGGGTTAATTGGAGCCATTTCATTCTGGCCATTGACTGTGTATTTCCCAGTTGAGATGTACATTTCTCAGGCTCACATTCCCAAATTTTCTCCTACCTGGATTTGGCTCAACATATTGAATTGGGCTTGCTTGATTATAACATTTGCTGCTGCTGCTGCATGCATTCAAGGCATCATCGTTGAGCTCCATCACTACCAGCCTTTCAAGTCTTTTTCTTAATGTATCTTTGTATTATTAACTTTTGTGAAACCTTGTTTGGTATTATTACTATCGTCTTCTGAGAGCTCGGATCATGTTTTCCTTATCTACACCCATCACACCCAACACCAAAAAATGCTGAAGACATTTTATGTCAAAACAAACAATCGTACATTACAATCATAGAGATTATTATAATAAAACAACCTGACCAGATAATCTAGATAATGGTGTGCAAGACACTTCATTATAAAATGATTTGAAAAGTTCTTTACCAATGTAGGATTTACACGGGGAAAGAATAGACAAGAGTAAGGAGATTAATTAAGCCAAGGAAATATGTAATTGGAGTTCTAAGAGGCTGTTGTATGTGATAACATTGCCCTTTAATTTACACGCGGGGCAATTTGTGAAATCCTTTCATCTTCCAGAAGTGCATACGGATCAATATATGGGGGCGGCGAAATAGGTGTCTTGCTTGCATCATGGACAAAAGTTGGTCCAAAATACTGCCAAATGGAAGAGGAAAAAAAAAAAAAAAAAATCAAATTTTGCTTCCATAAGATGTCAAGCATCATAAATTACTATGCAACAAAATAATGAAAAGACTCATATCTTTCTTTTACTCCATCTCAATCTCATGTGTTTACCACATGAAGCAACAATTTAAACAAAATAAACAAGATATAACAAATAGTAGAAGAGTAAGTCCAACAAGTCATAAAGGACAATAAGAAAAACAATTATCAGATGATTGTTCTAGTCAATATTCATGGTGTGTGTAAAATTTTCCTATTATGGCTCAAAAGGAACCAAAGTACTTATAGACTCCATTTTGGAGCAGTGGTCAATCAATAAAATACTAAAGAAGAAAACCACCATTTAAATATTTTGTTCTAAAATTTCACTCTTTACGTCACGTTTGTGATGTTTCTGTCGCCCCTTTGAATAGTGTACACATTTTGAAAACTAACAGTCATAATTAACAAGTAGCAATCAGCAAAGGAAAAGCACATGCATCATCAGAGATATAATAAGCCAAGCTTCATTCAAAATAATTTTGCCAAAGATAAGTTCCCATTGGTAATGACTGAACCTAATTAATTTAGGAGAACAGATTTGCCAATTCAATGAAAATATTGGCTACTGGACATCTATAAGATCACTGAACAGTTTGATATTCAGCATGCATTTGATTTCTTCATGGAACTTATAGCGTTTGATCCATTACATCCCACTTAAACCATCAAAAAACAGTTGATCCATATTAATTTCCACCTATCTGCTTACTTCATTTTCTACTTTTAGACTCCAGTATCTAGTTCTCTTTCACTCCCTCCCTCCATAGGATCTGCATGTCTCTAACATCTCATGAATCTTAAGCTAAAAAAAAATAAAAAATTCCATATGTAATCTTGTCTTTCTCAACTTAATATAAACTGACTTGGTCCAACGACATTGTGGTTCCATAAGAATGAAGCTAAGTGGAAAAAACATTCCAAGAAATTAAATCTATAGGAAAACTACAACAGGAAATGATCACTTCCTGAATGATCTTCAACATTTCATACTTTTGATGACCCCATTTCT
This sequence comes from Corylus avellana, assembly GCF_901000735.1. Classification (NCBI taxonomy): domain Eukaryota; kingdom Viridiplantae; phylum Streptophyta; class Magnoliopsida; order Fagales; family Betulaceae; genus Corylus; species Corylus avellana. The sequence goes on along the minus strand of NC_081544.1, from coordinate 4,109,877 downwards.
TAACCACCTACCAGCTAATTGAACATTTCGAATGTTTGCATAAAGTAGAAGACATTAACTAATAAACTAAAGAAAAGCTTGAAATGCTGTGAAACAACATAAGAACATTCATATCACAGGTGAAGGGAGAGAGCTTACGAAGTAGAGAGCACAAAAGACGGCAATAGTTATGAGGATCAACGGCCAAAATCCAAAGAAGAATGTTCCCCCAATAGTCAACAAAAGTTTAGCCCGAGGAATTAACCCCTGAAACAGATAAAGATGCAAGTCAATTTCCTTGTACGATGTGCCCATGCCACAACACAAAGCAAAAAAAACAATAAATATAAGTTCATTCTAATAAATTAGAACACCATTATTGTATTTCATTTATAGGAAGAGAACAAATATTATCAACCCAATATTCCTAACAATTTAACGAAATATTACAAAGCCATTTCCATTTCCTTATATTTGATGATTCCAACAGTTCCCGGCCTTTTAATCATGGACAACTAACATAGCGACGACCAACATACCATAGGCAAATTATGCATCAAAATCACAAACTATATTCAATATATAACAGACGACTGTGAGAACCTTTGTATCCAAAGAGGAAGCACGCCTTTAGGGTAACTTAAATGCAGATTACGCAAAAACACTTGACAATTGTATGTTACATGTTGATGAAAATGAACCTCTTACTCTACAAAGATACTAGAGAGTGGATGAAGTCAGTTCAAGAACAGATATTACTGTAAAATCATGTACTAATTGCTATTCAATTATGTTTCATGTTCCCTTTTTCTCCTCTTTCTCTTTTGTCTCCATTGAAGGATATTTGGCTTTTATCTCCATCAAAGAGTATTTTGCCTCAATGCCCTAAGACCATTCCTCAACCTTTGAGGTAAATAACAATTTTTGCTAGATACCATGCTTCATGAGTTCAAGAGTTTAAAGCATTGAAAGAATATACTATTTAAGTAATTGATAGGAAAAGAATAATACCTCAAGGCCTTCACTGTTCAATGCCATGGAGCGCTCCCTTTGATTAGATAGGCTTTTCTCAAGTTCAGTTGAGACTGCACTTCTATTAGAAAATCCTCTATCTTCTTCCTTCAAGTTTATCTCACTATCTAGTCCATAATTGCTCCTTTTTGTTTCTTCAAGCAATGAAGTCGGAGTCATGCCTCTCCTCCTCAATTCCTTCATAAATAATGACTCAGGAGGTTCTTCACCTGAAAAAATTGGTCATGTGAGGGACCAAAAGTGAAATCATCTAGAAGGAATATCATATTACATTCCCAATGTGTGGTGGAAAAACAATTGTTAATGAATACCTCACAAAGCTCAATACATCATCCTATAACCATTAATTAAGCTACATGATAATCCGGCATCTCCCAAAAGCAAGGTTGCTAAAGGCATTTCTGAAGCTAACTCCCAAGGCATTTGTATGGCTTTAAGCCTTTAAGCCATGAAATGAAGGTGGACGTCTTGTTTGGATTATGCCTCATAAAAAAGTGAGCCTATCACATCTTTTAGGTCCTTTTAGAAACTTAAGCGTGGTTTATGTCTCATTCACTAACTTCTTTTTATTTATGCGGTTTAAACAATTATTCATATTTCATATATAATAGATGGTCTATACCATGTTTAATCTTCTTTTTTCTTATATATGAATCATGCTTCCCCTCAACTCAATATCTGAGATAAAGCGAAAGTTATTTATTTAATTGAATCATGTTAGTACGCTCTTAAAAAGTTCAAAAAAGATGTTTTATTCATGTTATTTTTATTTCTTCTCTCTCTCTCTCTCTCAAACAATTCATTTTCATCATCAGTTTTAGGTATTCCTCAGTTTGACTGAACTAGGCTGACTATTGTACTAGGTGAGAATGCCACTAATACTAAAGCAACACTGAAAGAAAACTACTAAAGTCCATCAGTTTTAGGAGATGGCTATTAAACTAGGTGTTTCGCAAAATCCACTTTGACTCCAATTTCCCTTTCCATGCGGACAAGTGTAACTTACCAAAAAGAGTAAAGAAGAAAGTAAAAGAAAATAAGATCCTATTTACATTCTTCTTATGAATATTAATTAATTGAAACAGACTCCAGAAAGCACCAAGAATTAAACTTGGATTCTTTTATTCATATATAGTTTATTTTTTGTTTAACACAGTAAACATATTTAGAAATCCTGCACAAGTCTCCATTTTCCCTCTGTTTCACTACCAGTACAGTATGCAGAAATATACTTCAGAAACCATCTCTTGCAAAAGCCTCCCCTCTAGATCTTCAACGTCTAAAATTTTTCCATGTATGCCAGTTCCCTAGTTCTTAGAGATAAGCAAGTAATTGCTTCACCAACCTCTTAATTTAGCAAAAAATAACGCACCTCAACTCCACTTTGGACTTGGATAAACTTCCTTTGTTGACAAAATCAAGAAGGTATCCTTCTTGCTCTCTGTTAGATTTTAGAGTTGGTAAGTTGAGTGTCAAAACATGTTGACTTGTAAGGTTTAAGCGTAAGGTTGAGTCAAAGGAAACTTGGTGCTAATTGAGAGATTGAAGATCTCGTTCGAACAAGAGTGTACATCAAGTTTTTACAAAGTTCCAGAATGCCTCGATCACAGTCATGATCGAAGCTCATTCGAGCGCAGTATTAAAGGATCTTCCAGTATGCCTAGAAGTCTCATTCAAAGGTCGTCCGAAAAAGAGCACCTCAAAATGCCTCAATGGAGGTCTGGTTTAAAGTGTTCGATCGCCGCTCAAGAAAATTGTAAAACCCTAGATTTCATTCGAACGAGACTACGGCAAACTATTTTAAACCTTAGCCAACTTAGCCTAAAAACTTTAGTTTTCTCCCCATTTATATAAACCTCATACATCACGACTTTCATAACCTATAGAGGCTATTTTTCGATGTCCTTGGAGAGGTTTCTAAACACATGTGAGCCTTAAACAGTTTAATCCTTCTCCTTGTTTATCATTGTTCAAACCACATAAAAGCCTACAAGCACCAGAGTTCTAGATTGAAGCGGATGTGGTTCGTTCGTGAAGATGATTCCTACAGAAGAAGGCAAGAAGTTCTGGAGCCATTGACAAATCTCTATGTTGATTTGTTTTATGTTTACTTTGATTTTGTTAATTTTATCTATGGTGCTTGGCTTAGTATTCGTTCATTTTGCTAATTGGGATTGTGTGATTAACAATTGGGGTCCAAACGAATTTTTCACTCTCCATCTATCTGACATCATATCCTATAATTTGACATACAGCCACCCTATCTAAAACAAATTAAAGACATCACCTTGCTCTCAACTTGTAGCTTGTACATAGTCAGTGACCATATTCTTCATTATTTTTTCTGACAAGTTACTTTCAGTAGATGTGCACTTCCTTGTGTGTATTTCTTTGTTCCTTTCTCGCACAAGTTTCATTTCATATTGATTTCACAAAACTAATCAACAATTCATCTGTTTCTTATAAAGCATACCAGCACAATTCCAACTCAAGATATATATATCACACACAAAGCAAAAGTTTCTCTTCCACTGTTGTGGTACTTTCGACAAAAAAATAAAAATAAAATACAAGATAATTAGATATACTTTAAAAAGGCAAAAAAGATTTTTATTTGGGAAAAAACAGAGAGAGACTGAGAGAGCTCTGATGAAAGGTTTCAACTGATGGAGGCATCCCCTTCTACATTAGACGGTGCAACCAGTTATAAATGTCAAAAATGAAGCCAAGGGAGATCTCAAAACTCTACATATAGATAGTTTCCACAACTAAGCAATAAAAAAATCTTGACTAGTCAAAGCGCATGACTATTTCACATTTTGACACATACAGATCAACACAAATCCCTCTTGACCTGAGAAAAAAGCAGTAAAAATAACCCACTGGGATACGTGAACCAAAATAGCAAGACGTAAAATTTACATGTCAAGATTCTTAGCTTTCTCATATTTCTTTTATCTACTTTCAACATTTTCCATTTCTTTCACGTTATTTTCAACAACCAAATATAATATTCAACCTCTCGAACACAACCAATACTACCACTCTAAATTTCTAAACATTTTGGGGTACCAGAAGGAAATTAAACCTTTAAACTCATAATTTTCCAAAAAAGCTTTCACTCTACTACCTTTTCCTTGCTTCAGTTTTCTCAGCAACCAAACAAAGACTTACTTTCTTTTTTCACCCCAATAAAAAACAAAAATCCTTACAACCAAAATTTGAAAAGCAAAGCAGGAAAAGAAAAACGGGAGAAGAGCAAGTATGAGAAGCTTGCCCTTGCTTTGGTTATCGTCGTCCCGAGCTTCGCAACAGACCCTGAAGCTTCTGCTCGTACAGTACCTGGAGCTCCTCCAACAACCCAACCTCAGAAGCCTTTTCCTGGAATCCGATTCCGAGAAAACCCACCTCGATTTTCCGGGAAAGTTGGAATGGGAAATTGAAATCGCAGTGAAAGTGGATTTCAGGATTTGCAGAGAGGCCATTTGGTAAATTCGCGTCAAAGGAGACGTAAAAGTTAAAGTGATTTCATCGCGCGAGGTTTGAGAGTGTTGCTTGGCCTGCTGGACTTTCTATTCTATAGAGGCGGGGGGATGGCGTATTTTAGTGCCGGAGCGGTGTTGTCGCTAATGTACGCGGGAGATGGCGCAGGTAGGTTTGTGGCTAGAAGTTGCGGTTAGAGTAGGACAAATGTTCTTTTTCTTTTTCTTTTTCTGATACTATAACTAATATTTTGAAAATATATATATATATGGTGGAGAAATTCACAGATGAAGACGTAGATGAGTATTTCAGTTATTACTTATACAAACCTTGGCAAATTATACGTACTTGTCAGTTGGGACCATTTAAAAAACGGCATGCTAATAAATATATTAAAAAAATAAATGGTAACTTAATTTGTTTTTAATTGTTATTATAACTTTTTTTTTTTTTTTTTTTTTGTAACAAGACATCCATTAACAAACCAAGGGGCCAAAGGCCTTACAACAGGAGAAAGAAAGAGAGGGGGGTGGATCCTTTCCACTACATAAGGGGATTGAAGGAGGGGGGGGAAAATAAGTGGGAATGCAGCCCGAGAACACTCTTGCCGCGGCCCAATAAGCCACATGGTGGGCGCAGAAGTTTGCACTTCTGTGAATTTTCTTTGCCTCCCAAAGAGGGGAGGCTTTAAGGAGTAACAAAGAGTTGGCAATCACTGATTGTATATGCCAGTCAAAAGTGATGGAAGGGTTTTGCAAAGCATCAATAATCACCGATGAGTCACCTTCAAGAGAGAAACTTGAGAGCTTCAAAGAGGCTGCTAAGGAGGCAGCAAGCTGAGCTGCAAGAGCTTCACCATAGATGGGATCACATGGAGGATTTATTTGGGAAATAGCCTTAACAATGTGACCCTTTGAATCTCTGCAAACAGCAGCCTGCACTGAAAATTTTTCCCTTATAGCAGTGTCAAAATTGATCTTGTGTGAGCCTGCTGGGGGAGGAAACCAGAATTCTTTTACAGTAATAGGGGAGGAATACTTCCAAGCTGCTGCATGATCCAGAGATGTTCTTTTGATGGAGCTAGCCAAAGAAATGATATCTGGAATAATGCCTTCATGCACTGCTTTATTTCTAGAAAACCAGAGGAGATCACATAAAACCGAAGCATAAATTTGAAACAAGTGAGAATCAGCTTTAGGAATACCAAAAGAGGAAAAAGGATAGATGATGCCTTTTATCCAGTCTGGGAGACTAAGAGAGGACCAAGCTAAGGAATCAAGAGGCCAAAAAGAGGATCTCCAAGCAACTCTAGCAAAAATGCAACGAAAGAAGAGATGGGAAAGAGAATCCTCTTCTGAGCTGCAAAGAGGGCAAAGGGATTCTGAATTAGGGATATTGAAGATAGCTTTCAGCCTGATTTTAGAGGGGAGAATGTCCCAAGCAATTTTCCAGAGAAACAAAATCAGCCTAGCATTAAGCTTTAGCTTCCATAAAGCCTTCCAAGAGCTAGACTCAAGAGGAGAAATGACAGTAGAGGTTCTAGAGTTGCTAATCAACCTAAAAGCTGAGCAGGTAGAAAAATTGCCATTTGAGGAGGGGGTCCAAAGAAAAGAAGTGGAAATGTTAGGGCTGATTGGAATCTTTAGAATTTCTTTGACACAAGGGGAAGTGAACAAAGAGACCAGAAGAGGAAGATTCCAACAGCCATTTGGGGTAATGAGATCCGATATAATCAAGTCAGGATAAGAGGACTTACTCAGAAGAAGAGGAGTGGGGGTGAAAAAAGGCACAGTAGGAATCCAGGAGGAGTTCCAAACAGAAAGGGAGGAAAATCTATGAATCCTATGGCAAGCACCTTGAGAGATGATTGGCTTAGACTTTAAAATGCCTTTCCACAGCCATGAAGAGGAAGAAAAGGAAGAGGGGGAGAG
>NC_081544.1:4098224-4103352 GCF_901000735.1 Corylus avellana | reverse complement strand
GTATACAGTAAATTTAAAGCAACTAAGCAATATTACGTCTATTTATAAGCCAAAAGATAATCAGATAAAGACAAAATGGAAAGAAATGAATCTCTTTAATTGGCATTGCCTAACCCAATCCCAACTAGACATCATGAGTACATGAAAACTAAGGCGACTAATACTAATCAGGTTTGTGTGAGTCATTCTTCATTGTAGAAAGTCAAACTCGCGTCCTTGTATGTGTCTAACTTCATGAGAATTTCTTAAAATCACTGAACTACCAAGGCGAACTTCATCGGATTGAGATCTCGTGCACTAAATACGATATTATATATATGGGGTGCAATAGTACCGGCCGTGATCGTTCATTTTAATTAAATGAATAATTCAAAAATATGAAGTCATTAATGCAAATTAAAAACTAAAATATTTCTCTCTTTTCAGTTGCCTACCCCTACCTTTATAATGACCACCACTCTCATTATAAGTAACAGATACTACTAGCCTGCTACCACTATAGCCAAAAGCTAAATTGTCTTAGCTAAATAAGTGATTCGACCAACCCAACACATTTATAGGATGACCAAACGACGTTCGAGGATGACCCCTAATGACCTTTGAGGATGGTTCATCCACTCACAAAGGCCATATTGAAGGTGGCCTAGCCATTCAATCAAACGAGATGGTTATGTCACTTTTTTGAACTATGGAAATGACACGGACACCCCAATTTAGTATTTGAAAGTTGTCCAACCACCTTTTTTTGTCAACATACGAGAGAGAGAGAGAGAATGGCCTACAATTTTAGAGAAATTATATATTCTAAAATTATGTGAATTCAAGCTGTTTTTTGCATCGAACGACTTAAAAAAGTGTACCTATTAAAAATGCGGCATGTTTTCATAACAGTAAAAAAAAAAATTTCCAAAAAACTTTTTGTTGACTTTTTAAAAAAGGCTTCTTTTCTTTGCAGCCTTCTTCTACTATGGTAGTGGTAGATTATTGGTAGCAGTGGTGTGGCAGTGGAGCTACGTGCATTAGTCTTGATGCAGGTAACGAAGCTGGTAGCTGAAAAGAGAGAGGTTTTAAGTGTTTGATGACTTCACAGATTTTGGACCATTCATTTAAAATGAACGGTCACAATTAAAGCTTTTGCATCCGTGCAAGATCTTGATCCAACATGTCATTTACTTTACTTCATGGCCTTTTAAAACCCTTGGGAATTGAGTATTTTTTTGCCACCGTCAATTGAACCAACCAACTGGTTTCGTGGATTTATTACCTTCTATCTTTTTCAAGAAAGAGAGCACCACAAATCAAAGTCGTCAAAAAAACACTTCGACCAAAAAAAATATTACTTTTTCAACGATCAAAACCAAAAACTCTCATGATATATATATATATATATAGTTGCTGACCTGCTATGTGGGCTGTGGAAAGACCAATGCCTATGAAAGCGTAAGAGAATGACATGATTGCAGCGAGGTAGGAGAGCCCTGCAAGGTCTTGAAAGTTTGGTATTTGGCTCAGAATAATCTGAATCATCCCAAAAATGATCATGTAGGAATTGTTTGAGGTGTGACAACCAGCAGCATGGCCATTGTTGTGAAAGCATTGCGATCTTTTGATAGCTCTGATTATAAAATTATATAAGTCAATCATAGTTTGGTCTATTTAATTAAATAGGTTAGACCCGTCAATTTTAATTCCCTAATTTCGAATAAATTCGAATTGGATTTATTAAAAATTGCCAACTCTCTACAAACACTTGATGAAATATTAAAAAGTACATGAAGGAAGGGCATTCTCATCAAATGATCACAATTAGCATAAGCAATAAATCACATTATGCAAAAAAAAAAAAAAAAAAAAACATGAGATTTTGGATAGCTTACGCCATGCTAATAGCGGAAGTGATGGTGTATCCAATCGTCAATCCTACAAGATTCGTATATTGAGCTACTCCACAAAGCTTGTATTTAAGTCCTCCTGTGGAGAGAGAGAGAGAGAGATATATGAGTTTAACACAAAGACATCTGCATATGAAGACATGAAGATCTCTCTGAATAGCTTCCATTTGGGTTTTGTTGTTGGGGTGCCCACCCTTTTGATGTTGTTCAATCCCATATAACCTATTTTCCCTTATTTGATTAAAAAGAAAAAAAATTTAAAAAAAAAAAGATAAAAACCCAAAGGAGTTGGCTCAAGTGTTAAATCACTTGATTCAAAGTTCGACCGATCCCTTTATTGCAAACAATTTCTTGAGACGACATCCCAACCTATGTGAAGGAGGCACTAGTTTGCAAGGTGTTTCGGGAATCTAGTCGAGGCAAACCCTCATATACTCCGGTTATAAAAAATAAAAATAAAAATAAAAAAATAAATTTTAAAAAAAAATGGCATGTTCTTCTTACGTACCCAAGTTATTCTTTACAGCCTCTATGTAATTGTAGTTTCTTGTCCCAGTGATAGGGTCAGGAAACCTATAGCAGTTGGCAAGTAGAGCAGAAGTAAACAAAGTGATGAGGGAGAAGATAACAAGAGCAACAACCCCAGCAATCCAACCCAGCTGAGCAATTGCCCATGCCAGAGACAGTATTCCAGACCCAACAACCGCTGTTATTATATGAGCACTTGCTGTCGTCACGGTTCCTTCAAAAATCAAAGACAAAATGAAGTCAATCTTCTTCTTTTCTCTTAGTGAGTTGCGTGTTTTCATAGAAAGATATATAAATATATATACCAGTTCGTTTTGCGCGGCCATCATCATCAAACTTGGAAGTTGTGTCGCCGGATTCTATGGCAAAGCTTAGATTTCTCTGCATCTCCTTGTCTGATCTGTCTCAGGTGTTTGATGTCTAATAATTTTTCACCTTTGACGTTTGTTGAGATATGTTTCTCTCTCTCTCTCTCTCTCTCTCTCTATCTAGCAAGAAAAATGCTCAGAGTTGGGAAAAATGAAAAAGAAATCAAATTAAATATTGGTGACTTGAAAAAATACAAAATGGTTTATGACTAGAAATTAATGACTTGAAAAAGAAATTAATGACTTCCTGGATATGATATCCTATTATGAAGTCATACTTCTTTTGCTATGTCCAGCTTTATGCTGATAATCCGCAAAGCAAATGGTTAAAGCCTAATCAATGCCACAATATGAGTACAGCACATCCACATGAATAAATACTATACATATATATTCATATTCAAATCAAAGAGAAAAACTCTATCCGACCAAAGAAAATTTTGCTTAATTTGGAAATAGTACAAAGTTTTCTTTCTTATCTGGATTAGAGGAAAATTCCCTATCACAGTCTATTAAACTGTTGTATTTAAAATGCATGTAAGTCTATTACGTTAGACACATATTAATTTAATAAATTGGATCGAAAGAATTTCCTTCTAACCCAGTTTGAGCTGTTTGGGTAGGTGCATGTGAACTTGGGTGAGGGTAAAGGATTAATCGTGTGGGTGGAGGCATTTTAGGGAAAGAATGGGCTTAAGTGATCACATGCGAGTCACGCGATCATTTTTCCGTTAGTCAAAACAGCTTTGACTGATGGATAGGTCGAATTATAAAAATTTTAAACTTTAGGAAGTGCATTGCAAAAATTGAAATATTGGGGGTCGAATTGAAAATCGGCTCAAACTTTAGGGGGTAAAGTGTACTTTTTCCAAATTTTATTCTTAAAAATATATAATGTCCCATAATCTAGCTTATTGATCACTAAGAGAAAATATTTGGACCCAAAAAAAAAAAAATTAGGATTTGTGTAGAATAGGTAAGGAATTGAAAATCCACTTTCGAGATATAGTGCAATGCATTTGGAAGAAAGAATTAGATGCATTGCAATTTGCAACAATTTTTTTTTATTATTATTCAAACATTAATGCAACCAATTAAAGCATTCCAATTAATTAAGCAAACGACAATTATTTCTTCTGGACTAACAGATTCGACCATGTACGATAATTAATATGCTTCAATTGATGCTAAACATATCCTCCTTAATTAATTCTATTATTATGTTACCTTAACCCTAACATGATCTTTGAAAAATGATGATCCCATTGTAATGAGATAATTAATGAGAGCTAGCCATGTCTAGGCCATTATTTTATTTTGAAATGATGCATCAATCTTTATATTGCAAAAACTTAGGGATTACACTTGCTCCGCAATTACAATATTTTGTATGAAAATTGGACTTGCCTCTAGCCACACATTATCTAGAGACTGATGGATTGCGGCTTTTGCCGGGTGATGAGCTGTTTCATTCGCCTTCCTTCGTAAGTGAGCATAATCATCATTCACATGGCTTATTTGTATCCATAACTCTCGTACGATGAGACTTTGCGCATTTTCAATTGCCTTTTCGTTGGAGGAGAATGATGTTCCTATACCTTTTCCGTTATAGGTTGTCAAAAAATTTAAAAAAAATATATATTAGTGGACACTTAGTGGGCGGCCGGAATATTGAGGGGTTAGTTTGGGTCTGGGCTGGGCTCCTTGGCCCAGTCAAGAGTGAAAAGGAATATTGAGTGGAAAACGATCGAGTTCTCCATCATAATCTCAGGTAAAATTCTTTGAAACGAAACTTTATTCAAATCTGATCACCGCTCTATGGAGAATAAATAAAAGCAAAAGCATCATATATAACCCTTCCTTTAATCCATTTATACTATACAGAGTATTCCATCATGATATTATATGTCTAGCTAGTCAGAGCTTATTAGAGCCGCAGATTTGTAGTCTGAAATGGAAAAAGATTTCAGCTTCTTCACTTTAATTTGCTTTATAAATTGTGTACTTATCTTCACCGTGTGTACAACAGAACTTATTCTAAGAGTAATATTCTGGACACGGCGGAAACTGCATTGAATGTCTGGCATATATATATATATATATACATCCTCTCATATCTTTCATGCAATATCTTCCTTCCCATTCACTTTGATATTTTGCAGTAATACTTTGTGAGGATCATGGCAGCTGGAGGAGGCAGGGTTGCAAAAGCAAACATGTTAATGCTAAGGTGATTGTCCATTAATCTTGAGTGCATGCATATATATGTTATGAAAATGTATAGTTTCATATATATTGATTGATACAAGGGAAATGCATGCAGGCAAGCCGTGCAAGTTG
>NC_081544.1:4074698-4098124 GCF_901000735.1 Corylus avellana | reverse complement strand
ACTTGGATAAACTTCCTTTGTTGACAAAATCAAGAAGGTATCCTTCTTGCTCTCTGTTAGATTTTAGAGTTGGTAAGTTGAGTGTCAAAACATGTTGACTTGTAAGGTTTAAGCGTAGGGTTGAGTCAAAGGAAACTTGGTGCTAATTGAGAGATTGAAGATCTCGTTCGAACAAGAGTGTACATCAAGTTTTTACAAAGTTCCAGAATGCCTCGATCACAGTCATGATCGAAGCTCATTCGAGCGCAGTATTAAAGGATCTTCCAGTATGCCTAGAAGTCTCATCCAAAGGTCGTCCGAACAAGAGCACCTCAAAATGCCTCAATGGAGGTCTGGTTTAAAGTGTTCGATCGCCGCTCAAGAAAATTGTAAAACCCTAGATTTCATTCGAACGAGACTACGGCAAACTATTTTAAACCTTAGCCAACTTAGCCTAAAAACTTTAGTTTTCTCCCCATTTATATAAACCTCATACATCACGACTTTCATAACCTATAGAGGCTATTTTTCGATGTCCTTGGAGAGGTTTCTAAACACATGTGAGCCTTAAACAGTTTAATCCTTCTCCTTGTTTATCATTGTTCAAACCACATAAAAGCCTACAAGCACCAGAGTTCTAGATTGAAGCGGATGTGGTTCGTTCGTGAAGATGATTCCTACAGAAGAAGGCAAGAAGTTCTGGAGCCATTGACAAATCTCTATGTTGATTTGTTTTATGTTTACTTTGATTTTGTTAATTTTATCTATGGTGCTTGGCTTAGTATTCGTTCATTTTGCTAATTGGGATTGTGTGATTAACAATTGGGGTCCAAACGAATTTTTCACTCTCCATCTATCTGACATCCTATCCTATAATTTGACATACAGCCACCCTATCTAAAGCAAATTAAAGACATCACCTTGCTCTCAACTTGTAGCTTGTACATAGTCAGTGACCATATTCTTCATTATTTTTTCTGACAAGTTAATTTCAGTAGATGTGCACTTCCTTGTGTGTATTTCTTTGTTCCTTTCTCGCACAAGTTTCATTTCATATTGATTTCACAAAACTAATCAACAATTCATCTGTTTCTTATAAAGCATACCAGCACAATTCCAACTCAAGATATATATATCACACACAAAGCAAAAGTTTCTCTTCCACTGTTGTGGTACTTTCGACAAAAAAATAAAAATAAAATACAAGATAATTAGATATACTTTAAAAAGGCAAAAAAGATTTTTATTTGGGAAAAAACAGAGAGAGACTGAGAGAGCTCTGATGAAAGGTTTCAACTGATGGAGGCATCCCCTTCTACATTAGACGGTGCAACCAGTTATAAATGTCAAAAATGAAGCCAAGGGAGATCTCAAAACTCTACATATAGATAGTTTCCACAACTAAGCAATAAAAAAATCTTGACTAGTCAAAGCGCATGACTATTTCACATTTTGACACATACAGATCAACACAAATCCCTCTTGACCTGAGAAAAAAGCAGTAAAAATAACCCACTGGGATACGTGAACCAAAATAGCAAGACGTAAAATTTACATGTCAAGATTCTTAGCTTTCTCATATTTCTTTTATCTACTTTCAACATTTTCCATTTCTTTCACGTTATTTTCAACAACCAAATATAATATTCAACCTCTCGAACACAACCAATACTACCACTCTAAATTTCTAAACATTTTGGGGTACCAGAAGGAAATTAAACCTTTAAACTCATAATTTTCCAAAAAAGCTTTCACTCTACTACCTTTTCCTTGCTTCAGTTTTCTCAGCAACCAAACAAAGACTTACTTTCTTTTTTCACCCCAATAAAAAACAAAAATCCTTACAACCAAAATTTGAAAAGCAAAGCAGGAAAAGAAAAACGGGAGAAGAGCAAGTATGAGAAGCTTGCCCTTGCTTTGGTTATCGTCGTCCCGAGCTTCGCAACAGACCCTGAAGCTTCTGCTCGTACAGTACCTGGAGCTCCTCCAACAACCCAACCTCAGAAGCCTTTTCCTGGAATCCGATTCCGAGAAAACCCACCTCGATTTTCCGGGAAAGTTGGAATGGGAAATTGAAATCGCAGTGAAAGTGGATTTCAGGATTTGCAGAGAGGCCATTTGGTAAATTCGCGTCAAAGGAGACGTAAAAGTTAAAGTGATTTCATCGCGCGAGGTTTGAGAGTGTTGCTTGGCCTGCTGGACTTTCTATTCTATAGAGGCGGGGGGATGGCGTATTTTAGTGCCGGAGCGGTGTTGTCGCTAATGTACGCGGGAGATGGCGCAGGTAGGTTTGTGGCTAGAAGTTGCGGTTAGAGTAGGACAAATGTTCTTTTTCTTTTTCTTTTTCTGATACTATAACTAATATTTTGAAAATATATATATATATGGTGGAGAAATTCACAGATGAAGACGTAGATGAGTATTTCAGTTATTACTTATACAAACCTTGGCAAATTATACGTACTTGTCAGTTGGGACCATTTAAAAAACGGCATGCTAATAAATATATTAAAAAAATAAATGGTAACTTAATTTGTTTTTAATTGTTATTATAACTTTAGCTCCTTCAATAATATTGATTTTCTTTCTTCAGTGTAGGTGTGATTTAACTGAAGTTCAATAAAAAACCATCATCAGTTCATTAATTACATGTATTTATGTGATTTTGTATTTATATAAGTCGGTACATCTTTTTAACCAAAAAAAAAAAAAAATTTTGTCCCCGACACTACAAATCCTAGTTCCGCCCCTAAATCAAATCAGAATGAAAAAAGATGTTCCTTGATCTTTTAAGAAACAAGGAAACGATGCTATGTTTAGAAAAAGAAGTATTATTTTGCTAACACAAGTTATTATTCTCTTTAGGTTTTTTTACGCTATAGGACATACACAAATTTGGAGCCTCTTGAACACTACGGGTTTCAACTAAATGAAAATTCCAACGACAAAGTTTTTATTTCCTTGGAACCAAAAATTGATTCCTTCAGTTCATGGCCAAAGGAGTCGTTGTATATTCATCAAAACAGAATGACATCCTTTTCCCTACGGCTAGCTTTGCAATTATGGGCAATACTTCCTCTCTGTCTTAGAACATGAAAACATAGTTAAACAGAGATTCAATTTTTTACTTCCGGGGCAAAACAGTGCATATTGGGTTAGATTGATAGATGTTAGAAAATTGGAAGAAAATATAACGGAGGAATTTAAGACACCGTTTCCATTGACTCATGGAGTTAAAATTGAAAAAAAGACATGAGAGTATTTTAATTTTTACGTGTTAACTAAGAAAAAGGGTTACATGAAGATTATTTTCATTCCTGATCCAAAAGGAAGAAGGCAAGATGATTCCTAAAAGTGCCCCTTCTATCAAGATCGCTGTAAAACAAGAGTTTTACCGCATTCAATAAAAAATTGGCTCATCAGCTTAAAAAACCAAATAATATATACATAAAAACACGTATCTTTTCCATTCTTCTTCCTCAACCGGCTCCTTTGTTAGATTTTCTTTCTCATTTTATTCCTCTCAGATCTTCCCATTTACGACTTTTACATTTCCTTTTGAACCCAGATGAAACCAATCACCCCGCACTGCAATTGCTGGATTTCTTGATTAACGCAGCATCATTGTGCTTAAAACCCACCTCTGACTTCTCCTCATCCTTCTATTCCTCTCCTCTCTCTTTCTCTTTCTCTCTCTATGTGTATTTGTTTTCAATTTTCTCTGTTCTCAATTTTCTGTTCACCTTCGGAACTTGTTTCGGTGCCGAATTGATATTGCCATTGTAAATCAAACAGCTTCACTGTATTACTGTTTTTTCATCTGGTTCAAAAGGAAATGTAAAAGTCAAATGAGAAGATCTGAGAGGAATAAAATGAGAAAGAAAATCTGATAGACCAAGGAGCCGGATGAGGAAGAACAATGGAAAAGATATTGTGTTTTTATGTCTATATTATTTGGTGTTTTAAGCTGATGTGTAAATTTTTTATTGGATCCACTAAATTTAGTGTTTTATACCACATCCTAATTGAAGTTATTCTGAAAACGAAAATTGAGTGGATTCTCCAACAACAGACTAAAAACAAAAAACATAACCACATGATAACAATAAAAATGGTTAAATGTCTTTCCTTTGCGCCAAAATCAAATAGCCACTTCGATTTTCAAAAATGTCACAAATGGTACCTATAGTAAGCTAATAAACTCACTTGGTACTTCCGTCATGATTCTGTTATTTTTTTGATGGAGTGCCACGTACCCCTTACACGCGGCATGATACCTGTGTTTTTGAGTGCCACGTCAGATTAAAAAACATTTAAAATAATATGTAACTAAAAAAAAATAAAAAAAATTCTGGGGAGTTGGGTTGGGGGTGGCTGGCCATTTTGCCCTGCCACCCCCCATTTTAGCTAGGGGTGGCCCAAATGGGTAGCTAGGGGGTGGCTCGGCTACCCTCGTTTGGCCTGGGGTTGGCTTTGGCCACCCTAGATTGGCCCGTCTGGGTGGCCGAATCACCCTCAAGGGCTAAATAAAAAAAGTAAAAAAATAAAAAAAAATTAAGGGTTTGCCATTGGGGTTGACTGAACCACCGCCAAAGCCCCCTCTCCCTCGCTCCCGGTCGGTTTGGGGTGGCCGAAGCCACCCGTAGGCCAAACGGGGTGGCCGAGCAACCCCTATGGCCTTTGGGGGTAGTTCGGCCACCCCCAAAGGCAAACCCTCAAAGAATTTTTTTATTTTTTATTTTTTATTTTTTATTTTATTTGGCCCTTGGGGGTGGTTCGGCCACCCCTTGACTGCCCATTGGGGGCCTAGCTAAAATGGTGGTGGCTCATGCCACCCCTAGCTAAAATGAGCCACCCCCTATTGCCAAAATGGGGTGGCCAGCTACCCCCAACCCAACTCCCATAATTTTATTATTATTATTTTTTTAATTGGTGATTTCATGTTTTTGGTTTTTTTTTTTGGTTACATATTATTTTAAATATTTTTTAATCTAAGGTGGCACCCAAAAACACAGGTACCACATCACGTGGTGCCTTGAAACTATAGGTATCAATTGTAGCGCTCCGTCAAAAAAACTAATAGAATAATGGCAGAAGTATTAAGTGGGTTTATTGGCTTAAAATAGGTATCATTTGTGACATTTTTGAAAACCAAGGTGGCTATTTGATTATGGCGCAAAGCACATGTACTAGAAATGCATTTAACCCAAATAAATTTTTTTTAAAAAAAAAAGAAAAAAAAAAAAGTAAAGTCTATATACCCTCAAACTACCACCCAATTGACAATGTTCCACTCAAACTTTTAATTGTGACAATGTCCTTCCTAAACTACCAAAACATTGCCAATGTCTCCCCTAATGCTAGAAAAAAGATAAAAATGCCCTATATATTTCTCAATAAGACAAAAATACCCTTATAAATTCACAAAATATAATTTTTTTTTTTTAAAAAAAAACGAAAATTTTAATTAAAAAAAATTTATTTAAAACAAATGATTTTATTTTAATTTTTCTTGTTTAAAACGAAAATTTTTAATTTTTTTTAAACCGAAATTTTTATGTAAAAAAGACGATTTTTTTTTTTAAAAAAAAAATTCTGTTTTAAAAACGAAAATTTTTATTTTTTTTAAGCGTAAATTTTATTTTATTTTTAAAAAATAACGGAAGTTTTTATTAAAAAAAAAATTATAAAATACAAATAAAAAAGAAAATTTTCAATTTTTATAAAAAAAAAATTGAAAGTTTTTAATTTTTTTTTCTTATAAAAAGGAATTTTTTATTTTTAAATTTGGCAACTCCTTTTTTTTATTTTTTTATTTTATTTTATTTTTTTCAGTTTTAGTATTTTTGTTTCTTAATTTTATTGAGGGTAATTTCATCATTGGGGGGATATTGACAATGTTTTAATAGTTTGGGGGGAGGGGGGAAATTGTCAATTAGATGATGGTTTGATGGGGTATATGAACTTTCCCCAAAAAAATAAAAAAAAAAAAGAAAGAAAAGAATTGTAATGCATTTTTTCATTAAAAAACAACGATTGTAATCTCTCTCTTGTCTTTTTCATAAATTGAGTGTAAAATTTACAAAATAACATTGAGATGCCAATAGAAAGCAAGAGAAGAAAAAAAGAAAAGAGATGACAAGAAAAATTTGGAAACTTTTTTTTTTTTGGTTAAGGCGTCAATTAAATGCATTCCAAATAAAACTCCTAGGTTTTAAAGAATATAGTGGTATTCATTATCTCAAAAAGATCCAAAAAGATCACACAAACAGGAGAGATTGTTCCCTCCTTACAATATCATCACCGAGACTTGGTGGAAAGTCACTACAAAAAACTTATCAATTCGTAAGATCACTACAAAAGACATTAATGTTGCGAGAATTAAGTTTATGCGGAACAATTATTAATATTATGATATATTAAAATATATGATACGGTAGAATATTATATTGTGTTTATTTATTTCCATGTAAGAGTCTTGATAACTTAGCCCTAATTTTCTAATTTATATTCCAATAAGAGCTGATGACTCAGCCCTAGAAAATATTGTAATAGTTTGCCTATTTAAAGGCTATTATGTTATGAATAAAAAAAAAAACCAGAAAATTAATCTAAACTTTATATTTGAAAAGGTTTTAGGTTCCCTTCAACGAATTTAAAGGGTTTAGGTTCCCTCAAAACCTAACAGTCTATCACGTTACGTGTATGTAAAGTATTCATGTAACAATTGGTATCAAAGCAGCCAAGTTGGTTGTTTTCTATAGCAATCAACGATCTATGAAGGATTCACGTCTTGATCGACTTGAGCAACAATTAGCTAGTTTCATAACTATGTTCGAAGGCTTGATCAAGAAATTAGAAGAGTGGATGGAAAGGATGGGAAAAAAAATTGACAACCTTCTCTCAAAGAATGGGTTTGACGTACAAAAAATTGAAGTTGTCGTTCAGCCATTTCGCCACGTTGAAGCCCCAATTCAACAATTCAATCTCACTGCCACCAAATTCCGCCACCATCCAATTGTGCCAACGGATCAAACAAAGGCAACACCTCCAACTGCAAATATGCGTCTTTTTGCTATCACAGTCCAACACTGCCCCATCTCAACCATGTCTCCACTGAAATCGCCAACTTCGTCTTGCTTGATCATGCCAACTTTGTCATCTCATGCTAGATCGTGGCTCACCCAAAGGAGAATTAAAAATGGCCTAGATGTTGCTTGGTTCCAAAAGAGAAAAAGAAAGAAGGAAAGAAAGAAAAAAAATTAAAAAAATTAAAAAAATTGGCGGGAAGGAAAGAAGGCCACGTGAAAGTGAGCAAGCCTTTTTCTTAAAAAAAAAAAAAAAAAAAATTGAAGATACTTTCAGAAGTTGCTTAACAATGCGTGAAAGAGCAAATGCTTGGTCATGGTAATATTTTATTACCTATTATTTTTGTTGTATTATGAATATGCAGACTCTATTTCCAAAAGCAAGATTATTTCAAGAACAAAATTTCGGACCTTGAGAACAAGGTTCTCTTCAAGGGAAAAGGAATGTTAGAGAATTAAGTTTATGTGGAACAATTATTAATATTATGATATATTAAAATATATGATATGGTAGAATATTATATTATGTTTATTTTTATTTGATATTATTTTTATTTATTTCCGTGTAAGAGTCTTGATGACTCAGCCCTAGAAAATATTATAATAGTTTGCCTATTTAAAGGCCATTATGTTATGAATAAAAGAAACCAGAAAATTAATCCAAACTTTATGTTTGAAAAAGTTTTAGATTCTTTTTAATGAATCTAAAGGGTCTAAATTCACTCAAAACTTAATAATCTATCTCGTTACGTGTATGTAAAAACATTCACGTAACACATGCCTTCAAGTTTATCAGTGTGCCCACTTATATTGTAAAGTATAGCTTTCAGTTGGAACATTGTACAAGTATATTCCATCATCTTTGGCCTGCCAAATGCACTCTTGAACATAATGATCTACCCATGGTGAACACTTATGATAGAGAAAATCGTTTGCAGTCTAGAAAACATTAAAGGTCCATTGTCTACCTACCCACGTTAGGTGGCAAAAGTAGAGCATGATATCCTGATAGAAGGTAAACTCCCAATGGAACTGTTCAGCCCGAGAGACATGCTGGAGGCCAAGATCTTGGCCGTCTCCGCACTTACAATGAATGTTTAGAATATGATTTGATAACATATTTTGAATGCGAACGACATATTTGTAGTTGTCAACGTCGTAGGCGTTAGTGATTAGCGGTTGACTCATGCACAAAGCCAAGACAAGCAAGAGTGCTAAATTACTCATTTTCTCTACTTCCATTGAGAATTTGTCTCTATTTTTTTTTTTTTTTTTTTTTTTTATGTATTATCTTACTTTCTGTTTATATCCTACAATTAAAATGTAGGGGTTTTATTTAGGATGCATTTAATTGATGTCTTAGTGAAGAAAACAAAAGGTTCTCAAATTCTCTCTCTCTTTCTCTTTATTTTTCATTTTTCTTCTCTTGCTTTCTATTTATATCTCAATGTTATTGTGTAAATTTTACACTCAATTTAGGGGAAAAAAAGGAGAAAGAGAGAGAGTTTCCAATTGTTGTTTCTGAATGAAAAAAATATACTTCAGTTCTATTTTTTTCCTTCTGTTTTCCTTTTGCCAGAACAGTTCTTTTCAATTATATTAGTATTTTCATTTTTTTTTTTTTGATAATCTTTATCTTGTGGCTATGTTCTGCCATTTTCATTTTTGTTCCTTATATATATATATATATATATATATATATATTCTATCTAATTTATACATTATTTTTATTCAAATTGAATACTTTTTTTTCTTTAAAAAAAAAAAAATTACATTGAATTCAGGAAATGATAGTGAGAGATAGTTCTCCATCGTTATTTTAGTTGACAGTTTTTTAGTTTGCGTTGTTATTCATTGAGTAATTCTTTTTTCAGTTTACATGCTTAATTAATGGATGACATTGGTTTTCAAGGTTGCATTGGAATCGGGAAACGTATGCTGCAGAAAAAGACAATTCTTTCAATTATATTAAAAAGTTTATTTTTAGTTTTTTATCTTTATTTCATGTGGTTATGTTCTTCCAATTTTTTTCCCTTAAATTTTCTACTAATTTATATATTATTTTTTTATTCAAATTGATTATTTTTCTTTGGTAAATTTTACATTGAATTTAGGGAAATGATAGTGAGAGAGAGTTTCCTATCATTATTTTTGGTACGAGATATGAATTTTTTTATTACCTTGATGTTTATTGAGTAGTTTTTTTTTCCTATGTGTCCTAAAAGTAGTTCATTTTACGTTATATATGTTGCTATGTTATTTCATTCTTCGTTTTTTTTTTTTCCTTATATTTTGTTTTAATTTATATAGTTTTTTTTTATTCAAATTTATTATTTTTCTTTTGTAAATTTTACGTTGTATTCAAGGAAATGATAGTGAAAAAGAGGTATGTGGTAAGAGGTATGAGGTATGAGGTATGAATTTTTAGATTATGTTGATGTACTTTTTCCTATAACTCTGAATTTTATTTGAACTAGGGAAATTATAGAGAAAGAGATATTTATTTCATGTTGTTTTGTTTTTCCTTTTTTCCTTATTTTTTATTCTAATTTATATATTATTTTTCATTCGAATTTCTTATTGTTCTTTTGTAAATTTAATTAACTTTGTTGTTCATTATTTTTTTGTGTTCCAATATTCTTTCTACGATTTTTTATCTCTTTCTTTGATGAAAGAAATAAAACTACTCCTATGAGAATAAATATTTTAATATGTTTTATGGGTCCTATGATTTAAGGGTCGTATGTTTTAACTCATTCCAGGTTTTCTTCTTACTGTTTTCTTTTTTCTTTACACTTCATTTCATATGTTTTAATTTATATGGATTAAAACTAAAATTATATATGGTTCTTATGATAGTATATTTTTATGTGATTTATATATTCATGCAAACTTATGTGTAATTGTGTCACTATGTTCAACAATATACTGTTGAATAACCTTTAGTTTTTTATTTTTTATTTTTTATTGAAATATGCATGTTAGATTTTTTCACACAACTTTTTTGACTTATAATACAAAATACAATAGAGATGTGTTTTAAGTTTTAAACTTAAATTATAATGAATAATTTCGCGCATTGCGCGGATTATAAGCTAGTTATATATAAAAACCCTGTTTTACCTTAGAGAGTGCCTAAAATAGCGACACGTGTCCTAAACCCATTTGTTTTTGTGGGTGAGCTGGTCTTCGTAGAGAATGCCTAGAATTGTGACACATGGCGCTTTTTGAAGTAAAGTTCCATTTATGTGAGACAATTAAAAAGTAATGAATTTAAAAAGTAGGAACCAGATCCTTTTCAGTCCAAGATGGACTAGAGAATATCTTGTTCATATTTAGGATCTCTTTAAACAGATCCAACAACCACAATGATGCCACGTGTCCCATTAATAAAAAAAATAAAAAAAAATATATTATTTAAAAATTTTAAAAAATATAAGAGAAAGTAATAAAAAAATATAAAAAAAAAAAAATTAATGGGAACTTGAGTTATATGTGAATAGAAGTGGTTTCCATATGAATTAACTCTTCTTTAATGAGAACTTGAGTCATATGTTTAGGCTTCATTTGTTTCGCTATAAAATGATTTACGGAAAATGTTTTCTGTATTTTCGGGTGTTTAGTGCGATGTAAAATAATAGTCAACGAAAAATATTTTCCCTTTGATAGAAAATTCTTCTTTAATTTATGGTACGGTTTCAAAACCGTAAACCATTTTCCGACTTTGAGCATTTCATTCTCAAATTGACGGACCCTGCTAAGACCCGCCCAGGACCTTGCCGAGACTTGACTGGGATCCACCCCGGGACTTAATCGGGACCTGCCCAAGACCTACCTAGGACCCCATCTGGACATACCCAGGACTTGACCGGGACTTGACCGGACCTGCCTGAGACCCCACCAAGACCTAATCGGGACCCAACCGGACTTGCCCAGGACTTGACCGGGACCTGCTTGGAACTCGCCCGGGACCCCGCTGAGACTTGCCCGATACCCGCCCGAGACTTGCTCGAGACTTATCAGAAAATGTTTTTTTTTTTTTTCCCCGGTATTTGGTGTGTACGCAAAATCATATTAAACAATAAATTATGAAAATGTCCCTATGCGGGTCCTGCCAAAGTCTCGGGCTGATCCCGACGGGGTCCCGATAGGGTCTAGGCGAGGTCCGGGCGGGTCCCGGGTGAGTCACAGTGGGTAATTTTTAGTTGTGAATAAAAATTACATTTTATTGGTTAATATGATTAAATAAAAATATAAAAAATATTTTTGATTTTCCGTGCGCGCGTGAAATGCCGGAAAATGTTTTCACCATAAAACATTTTCTTATAAAATGACTTCCTTGAAAATATTTTACAATAGAAAATATTTTATGCCGAAATAATCTCTTTATGTATCATAAGTGAGTTATGTGAGAGAAATCGGTTTAGGCTTTCGATCAAGAATCAAACAAGCTATGAATTATGAATTCGATGCAGAAATGATATGAATACGACGAACCAACAGGAGAATCAGCCGATCCAAAACCAAAATGAATCAAATGGGGAACACCAAATCATCATCTCCAATGCAATCCAACTTAATAACTTCTTGCTTTTATATCTTGAATGTGTAATCTCATGATAACCTACCATGCACTGAACGTTGTAATCTTTTGTCTAAATATATATTGGCCTATCTTGTCATTCTTCATACACTTACAAAGAAAATTGAGATTGATATTTATATCCTTTGCATTGTTTACTTGAAGTACTTCTTGAACCTTGATAAACATGTAATGGAGGTTTACTAATTCAAACTTCTCCAACAAAATATTGTCCGAATGGGGGCGGAAATACAAATAAAAGTTCTAATGCAAGACTAATCAAATTTCTAATGGAAAATCAGTGACCACAACTTCACTTAACCTCCAATGCCAATGGCCAACAATGACTTCCAGCGAACTCGGTGTAATTTATTACTACCCAAAAAAATGGTTATAATGAAGAAAAAAAAAATTAATAGTTCCTACCATTGCTCGCATGACCCTGTTAAATGAATGATTTTTGCAGACACAAACACGTAAAGATGATAGATGTTAGGTTCGAGTTTGATGTCTTTAAATAGACAATTACAATACATAGTGAAAATAAAAGACTAAGTAGAATAAAGTACTCTAATAATAATACTTATCTTTATTCTAAGATATTTTAATCCTAAAATACAACCCTATTATTAGACCCCTAACATACCCACAATGAGTAATTGATTTAATGCTACCTAATTTTGTCGTACAAATGTGGTTTCCATGACCATGAATCCTAGCTTGGACGAGAATCAATCTTGTCAGAAGAGACGTATATAAGAAACCAACTTAATTGAACAAGTTTCTTTTCATATTTGCTTTTGTCTTTTGTACGTGGGATTACTAATATATGTATGCATTATTGCATTTGGTGCTGAGAAAAAAAAATATATATATTATAGTATGCTGCCATTTTTACAACGATCGAATTTTTTTAATGAAAAAAGGGGACATGCTCTAACATTATCTATTTTCAAATTACAGCAAATGCCACATGCTCTAATTTTTTTAGAGCAAATAAGTCAAATCTCATTTCGGAAGTAATATGTGAATTTATTGCTTATTCACTGCATTTCCTTAGCTGCAATGTTGGAGACTAAGTTGAATGTTCATATATTTGTGCCAAGTATTTTTGTTTAATCATACGTGAGACAAATAATCAAAGGGCGGCTGCGGTTATTTAAAAGCCGAAGCGGAGGGAGGCATATGCCCCCCCTCACCTCCCAAAAAATTTTCTTACCTCCTATAAAATTTGTTTGTTAATTTGATCGCCTACCCTCAAACACTCATTAGGGGGCAAATATTTTCTACAAGGACTGAGATTCACAACTAAAGCCAAATGATCTGTCACAATTTTAGGGGTTTTCATAAATTAGGTCAAACCAGTTTCAGTGATAACATTAAGTTGTTGAAGAAACGGAGGTTGAAGATGAAGTGATTTTACCGAAGCAAAACACACTGTTTTATTTATTTTGGACAAGGTTTTTCGTTTTGTGAGACAATGAGGCTGATTAAGAAAAGGTGATTTAAAACAATCTTGTGAGTTGTTAGTGTTTGCTTTTAAGTGTATTCAATGTAAAATATATAAATTAACTCGTCTAAAATTTAATGATAACTAAAAACTTAAAGATTGCATTTCTTTAAGACATTTGGGTGAATTAAAATGTGCCAACCTAACTTTGAAATTATCCTCCCCGCCCTCCCCCATTTGGTAAATGCCTAAGCCTCCTCGATCTACAAGTGGCAAGCAACCAAGACCGTTGACAATTAGATTTTTACTTTAGGGAGAACCCCGCCCCCCCCCCTAAATTTGGTGAATGCCTAAGCCTCCTCGGTCTACAATTGGCAAGCAGCCAAGACCGTTGACAATTATATTTTTACTTCATTTCTCCCGAAATTCGCACAAAAGAATTTTGAGCATAGCTAGAGTTGGGACATAATGGTGTTAAATTATTGCTTATGAAATTTCATTATTTAATTAATATTTCAACACTTCATCTTATTTGTGGGGATCAAACTCTTTCTTAACAAGTGAGTCCAACACGTGAAATATTTAACTGAAATAGGAGATGAAATGTGGAATTAAGGATTAAACTCATGACATTTGCCCAAATTATTCTGATATCACGTTGAAACACAAATTATACAAAAAATTTAAGCTAATAGGAATGAAGGAATTTAATAATTTAATTAATATTTGAACGAGAGAAAAAATAATTTTTCATCTAATTATTTCCCAGTTAGGCATAATGGTTTGTTTAATCATAAGAAAATTTAGCATTAGTTCTGTTCCAACATAAGAGGACTATTTATGGCATACATCTTATAAGAAACTTGTTCCATCTAAGTAACTAGATGTTGCATTATAACATAAGTGGTAATCTCTTAATGGAAGGAAAGGTATCGGGCTATCGGCATTTATGGATGAAGGTTTGTTGCAGGATTATGGTAATCTCTTAATGGAAGGAAAGGTATAGGGGGCTATCGACATTTATGGATGAAGGTTTGTTGCAGGATTATCGTTGTCCTCCACATGAATAGGAGTAGTGCTACTTGTCGGTGTCGTACCAATTAATACTACCCACTAAAACTGTCATTTATATGTTATTGAATAAAAAATAGACTTTATTCATTAGAAATAATTAAAACAATTAATAAAGAAAAATGTTATGAGTACTGATGAACAAGCTTCACATCATTTTAATATTCATTTCTTGGTAAAAAATTTGGTACGATCCTTAACATTTCCAAAAAAAAAAAATTGCGGAGACAACACATACGATCGACCAACATGGACATGGTACAAGGAGGGTTGCTAGTTAGAGATTTAGGTTTCATGTCTCCCTAAATTCCCATATTTGGATTTTTTTTTTTTTTTATTTTTAAATTTTTATTATTATTTTTTTTGATATAGAATGCAAATAAATGCCTAGCAAAACTACCATATTTACTCTTACTCCTTTGAAGATTCAAAAGGAAATTGGGCCAATGTCTAGAATGGTGTGATAATGGTAGGGGGAAAATAGATATTCGCTGCTAATAATTTCCCTAGCTAGCCATAATGGTTTGGTAATCCAAGGAAATTTAGAATTAGTTATTTTTCGAACAGAAGAGGACCGTTTGGTTTTCAAGGGGTAGCTCAATCGGTTGTAAACCACGCCTCATGAAGTGGAAATCACTAGTTCGAATCACTCCTTCCCATTTCCTTGTGTGAACATGTCAACAAAAAAAAAAAAAAAAGAGGACCGTTTGTGGCATATGTCTTATGGACATAAATTTCTTCCAAACCAGTTTGAAAAAAATATCTTTCAACCTACTTAAAATAGTGTCATGTGTTTATAAATATTTAAAATGCACATTAGATTCTAAACGTCATTAATAACAGTTGGCACTATTTTAAATGGGTTGGAGGATATTTCCTCCACACTAATTTGGAAGAAATTGTCGAGGAGGGAGAGTTTCGGTTGGAGGTTTGTTTACTCTCAGTTCCGAAGAATAAGCACTACCTATGCATTAGTTTGAATTTGTTTGGCACAGATCTGTTTTTTAATATGTAGATTAGTCATGTGTTAGTGGATTAGTTTCGGGTCTGGGATGTAATACGTCATTTGTGGCGCTTGTAATCTCGTAGCTTTGGCTATGGTTGCTTGAAAGAGCTTTATGGTTATGATTTGTATGAATGAGACTGATAAGGATTCTGTTTCAAAAAAAATTTGGAAGAAATTTTTGTTCATGTCTATATTAAGTAACTAGATATATGTTGCATTAAATATCAATTGGGAATTTATGTCATGACTCCCCTTGTACTTTCATATTTTTTGATATTAGCACCTTAGTTTTCAATTTGATAAAATTAAGACTTGTGCTTTAGACATTTGGACCACTCACATTTGGCTCAACAAATATTTAGTTAAGTTTTAATGAAAAAAGGAACATGCTCTAACTCTATATATTTTCAAATTACAGCAAATCCACATGCTCTAATTTTTTTAGAGCACATAAGTCAAATCTCATTTCGGAAGTAATATGTGAATTTATTGCTTATTCACTGCATTTCCTTAGCTGCAGTGTTGGAGACTAAGCTGAATGTTCATATATTTGTGCCAAGTATTTTTATTTAATCGTATGTGAGACAAATAATCGAAGGGTGGTAGTGGTTACTTAAAAGCAGGAGCGGAGGGAGACATGTGCCCCCCTCACCTCCCAAATTAAAAATTTTCTTACCTCCTATAAAATTTGTTGGTTAATTTGGTCGTTCACCCTCAATAACTCGTTAGGAGGCAAATATTTTCTACAAGGACTGAGATTCACAACTGAGGCCAACGATCTGTCACAATTTTAGGGGTTTTCATAAATTAGGTCAAACCAGTTTGAGTGATAACATTGAGTTGTTGAAGAAACGGAGGTTGAAAATGAAGTGATTTTATTGAAGCAAATTAAACGCACTGTCTTATTTATTTTGGACAAACTTGGTTTTTCGTTTTGTGAGACAGTGAGGCTGATTGAGAAAGGATGATTTAAGACAATCTTGTGAGCTGTTGGTGTTTGCTTTCAAGTGTGTATTCAATGTAAAATATATAAATTAACTCGTCTAAAATTTAATGATAATTAAAAACTTATAGATAGCATTTCTCTAAGACTTTTGGGTGAATTAAAATGTGCCAACTAACTTTGAATTTATCCCCTTCCACACACACCCACCCCCCCACCTAAGCCTCCTCGATCTACAAGTGGCAAGCAACCAAGACCGTTGACAATTAGATTTTTACTTCATTTCTCCCGCATAGAATGCAAATACTTCCTAGCTAGAATTGCCCTAGCTAGAATGGTGACACAATGGTGTTAAATTATTGTTTATTGAATTTCATTATTTAATTAATATTTCAACACTTTATTTTATTTGTGGGATCAAACTTTCTCTTATCAAGTGAGTCTAATACGTAAAATATTTAACTGAAATAGGAGGTGAAATGTAGAATTAAGGTTTAAACTCATGACATTTGCCAAAATTATTTTGATATCATGTTGAAACACCAATTATACAAAAAAGTTAAGCAAATAGGAATAAACGAATTGAATTATTTAATTAATATTTGAACAAGAGAAACAAAAAAAAAAAAATTTCCTCTAATTATTTCCCCAATTAAGCATAATGGTTTGTTTAATCATAAGAAAATTTAGCATTAGTTCTGTTCCGACATAAGAGGACTATTTATGGCATGCATCTTATAAGAAACTTGTTCCATCTAAGTAACTAGATGTCGCATTATAACATAAGTGGTAATCTCTTAATTAATGGAAGGAAAGGTATAGGCTAGGGCTATCGGCATTTATGGATGAAGGTTTGTTGCAGGATTATGGTAATCTCTTAATGGAAGGAAAGGTATAGGGCTATCCATTTATGGATGAAGGTTTGTTGCAGGATTATCGTTGTCCTCCAGATGAATAGGAGTAGTGCTACTCGTACCAATACTACCCACTAAAACTGTCATTTATAAGTTATTGAATAAAAAAATAGACTTTATTCATGGAAATGATCAAAACAATTAATAAATAAAAATGTTATGGGTACGAATGAACAAGCTCCATATCATCTTAATATCAATTTCTTGGTAAAAAATTTGGTATGATCCTTAACATTTCAAAAAAAAAAAAAAAAAAAAATGCAGAGACAACACATACAATCGACCAACATGGTAGAAGGAGGGTTGCTAGTTAGAGATTTAGGTTTCATGTCTCCCTAAATTCCCATATTTGTTTTTTCTATTTTTTTATTTTATTTTTATTATTATTATTATTTTTTTAATATAGAATGCAAATAAATGCCTAGCAAAACTACCATATTTACTCTTACTCCTTTGAAGAGTCAAAAGGAAATTGGGCCAATGTCTAGAATGGAGAGATAATGGTAGGGGGAAAATAGATATTCGCTGCTAATAATTTCCCTACCTAACAATAATGGTTTGGTAATCCAAAGAAATTTAGAATTAGTTATTTTCGAACATAAGAGGATAGTTTGGTTCTCAAGGGGTAGCTCAATCGGCTATAAATCACGCCTCATGAAACGGAGGTCATTAGTTCGAATCCCCCTTTCCCATTCCCTTGTGTGAACATGTTAAAAAAAAAAAAAAAAAAAAAAAGAGAATAAAAGTGGAGCGTTTGTGGAGTATGTCTTATGGACATAAATTTCTTCCAAACCAATTTGGAGGAAATATCTTCCAACCTACTTAAAATAGTGTCACGCATTTATAAACATTTAAAATGTACATTAAATTCTTAATGTCATTAATAACAGTTAGTACTATTTTAAATGGGTTGGAAGATATTTCTTCCACACTAATTTGGAAGAAATTGTCAAGGAGGGAGAGTTTCGGTTGGGAGTTTGTCTACTCTCAGTTCCGAGGAATAAGCACTACCTATGCGTTAGTTTGAATTTGCTTGGTATAGATTTGTTTTTTAATATGTAGATTAGTCATGTGTTAGTGGATTAGTTTTGGGTCTGGGATGCAATACGTCACCTGTGACGCTTGTAACCTCGTAGCTTTGGCTATGGTTGCTTGTAAGAGATTTATACTCATGATTTTTATGAATGAGACTAATATGAATTCTGTTTCAAAAAAAAAAAATTGGAAGAAATTTCTGTTCATGTCTATATAAGTAACTAGATGTTGCATTAAATATCAATTGGGAATTTATGTCACGACTCCCCTTGTACTTTCATATTTTTTGATATTAGCACCTTAGTTTTCAATTTGATAAAATTAAGACTTGTGCTTTAGACATTTGGACCACTTACATATGGCTCAACAAATATTTCGTTAAGTTTTAATGAAAAAAAGGGACATGCTCTAACTTTATCTATTTTCAAATTACAGCAAATGCCACATGCTCTAATTTTTTTAGAACACATAAGTCAAATCTCATTTCGGAAGTAATATGTGAATTTATCCCTTATTCACTGCATTTCCTTAGCTGCAATGTTGGAGACTAAGCTGAATGTTCATATATTTGTGCCAAGTATTTTTGTTTAATCGTATGTGAGACAAATAATCAAAGGGTGGTTGCAGTTATTTAAAAGAAGGAGCGGAAGGAGGCATATGCCCCCCTCACCACCCAAAAAATTTTCTTACCTCCTATAAAATTTGTTCGTTAATTTGGTCGCTCATGCACCCTCAATAACTCTTTAGGAGGCAAATATTTTCTACAAGGACTGAGATTCACAACTGAAGCCAATGATCTATCACAATTTTAGAGGTTTTTATAAATTAGGTCAAACCAGTTTCAGTGATAACATTGAATTGTTGAAGAAACGGAGGTTGAAAATGAAGTGATTTTATTGAAGCAAAAAGCACCATTTTATTTATTTTGGACAAACTTGGTTTTTCTTTTTGAGAGACAGTGAGGCTGATTGAGAAGGGGTGATTTAAGACAATCTTATGAGTTGTTAGTGTTTGCTTTTAAGTGTGTATTCAATGTAAAATATATAAATTAAGTCGTCTAAAATTTAATGATAATTAAAAACTTAAAGATTGCGTTTCTTTAAGACATTTGGGTGAATTAAAATGTGCCAACCTAACTTTGAAATTATACCCCCCACCAACAACCCTCCTCACACCCCTCCCCATTTGGTGCCTCCTTCATCTACAAGTGGCAAGCAACAAAGACCGTTGACAATTAGATTTTTACTTCATCTCTTCAATGTTGTTAAATTATTGCTTATTGAATTTCATTATTTAATTAATATTTCAAGACTTCAGTTTATTTGTGGGATCAAACTTTGTTTTAACAAGTGAGTCTATCATGTAAAATATTTAACTGAAATAGGGGGTAAAATGTAGAATCAAAGTTTAAACTCATGACATTTGCCGAAATTATTCTAATATCATGTTGAAACACCAATTATACAAAAAAGTTAAGCTAATAGGAATGAACGAATTTAATTATTTAATTAATATTTGAACAAGAGAAAAAATTGTTTTTCCTCTAATTATTTCCCCAGTTAAGCATAATGGTTTGTTTAATCATAAGAAAAGTTAGCATTAGTTCTGTTCCAACATAAGAGGACTATTTATGGCATACATCTTATAAGAAACTTGTTCCATCTAAGTAACTAGATGTTGCATTATAACATAAGTGGTAATCTCTTAATGGAAGGAAAGGTATCGGGCTATCGGCATTTATGGATGAAGGTTTGTTGCAGGATTATGGTAATCTCTTAATGGAAGGACAGGTATAGGGCTATCGACATTTATGGATGAAGGTTTGTTGCAGGATTATCATTGTCCTCCACATGAGTAGGAGCAGTGCTACTCGTACCAATATTACCCACTGAAACTGTCATTTATAAGTTATTGAATAAAAAGTAGACTTTATTCATTGGAAATGATGAAAACAATTAATAAATAAAAATGTTGTGGGTACCAATGAACAAGCTCCGCATCATCTTAATATCCATTTCTTGATAAAAAAATTGGTAAAATTGCAAAGAGAACACATACAATCGACCAACATGGTACAAGGAGGGTTGCTACTTAGAGATTTAGGTTTCATGTCTCCCTAAACTCCCATATTTGGTTTTTTTTTTTTTTTTAATTAATTAATTAATTAATTTTTATTATTATTATTTTTTAATATAGAATGCAACTAAATGCCTAGCAAAACTACCATATTTACTCTTATTCCTTTGAAGGTTCGAAAGGAAATTGGGCCAATGTCTAGAATGGTGAGATAATGGTAGGGGAAAAATAGATATTCGCAGCTAATAATTTCCTTAGCTAACCATAATAGTTTGGTAATCCAAAGAAATTTAGAATTAGTTATTTTCGAACAGAGGAGGACCATTTAGTTCTCAAGGGGTAGCTCAATCGACTGTAAATCACGCCTCATGAAGCGGAGGTCACTAGTTCGAATCCCCCTTCCCATTCCCTTGAGTGAACATGTCAAAAAAAAAAAAAAAAACCGTTTATGGCATATGTCTTATGAACATAAATTTCTTCCAAACCAGTTTGGACGAAATATCTTCC
Source organism: Corylus avellana (assembly GCF_901000735.1). Taxonomy (NCBI): domain Eukaryota; kingdom Viridiplantae; phylum Streptophyta; class Magnoliopsida; order Fagales; family Betulaceae; genus Corylus; species Corylus avellana. The sequence goes on along the minus strand of NC_081544.1, from coordinate 4,077,473 downwards.
AACCTACTTAAAATAGTGTCATGTGTTTATAAACATTTAAAATGCACATTAAATTCTAAACGTCATTAATAACAGTTGGCACTATTTTAAATGGGTTTAAGGATATTTCCTCCACACTAATTTGGAAGAAGTTGTCGATAAATGAAAAATTGTGAGCCTAGAGGAGAAAACACCGGTTTCGAAGAAACTAATGGGGACAATGGGAGTTGTAGCCTTTGTGGTGGCGCTACCTATTGTCTATCAAGGCCATTAGGGAGAGATCGGGGTTAAGCAGGGCGGAGGTTTGTAAGGAATGTATGCATGATTTGTTTCACAATCTACATTTGATTTTTCAAATAGTTTTCTCTCTGGGATCTGATAAAGCCTAGGGCAGAAGGAACGGTTTTCCACATCAACACAAGTGGTGGAAGGATTGCAAATGATGAATCAAGAACAACAAATGGCTGAGGATTTGTCTTGTATGTGGGAAAGTTTGTCTCTATCAGAAGCGGAGGGCTTAGAAATAGAAATCCAAAACCAGGCATGAAAGGTAGGTGCTAAAAGGGGGAAGACATGTGTGGTAGGAAAGCTGATCGCTGATCATCTGGTGAGTAAAGAACTTATCTGTTCTACCTTAATGCGTGGATGGAAGCCTTCAGGGACACCTTCTTTTAAGGTTTTGGGGGATAATCTTTTTCTGGTGGAGTTCATGAACGAAAGGGACAAAAAAAGAGTACTGGAAGGGAGACCGTGGGTTTTTGAAGGGAATCTTTTTGCTGTTGAAGACTATGATGGTCTAACGTCCCCAGCAAATTTTAAATTCGACAAAGCATCTTTTTGGGTTAGGATGTTTAACCTTCCCCTAGCATGCATGAGTCTGATAGTGGGTCAACAAATTGGCTCGTCGTTGGGTCAGGTTGAAGAAGTGGATGTGGATGAGGGAGGCATGGGATGGGGGCATTTTTATGAGTTAAAATTACACTCGATATCTACAAACCCTTGGTGAGAGGAAGGATAGTGAAAATCAACGGCTCATCTACTCTGGTTGGGTTTCAATATGAAAGGTTGCCGAAATTTTGCGGTCGCTGTGGAGTACTTAAACATGGGAAAACCGGCTGCTCAGCAATCTCCGGAACACGAAAACAGAATGCACCTATCGAATATAAGGCCTGGTTGAGAGCATCATCACCAAAGCGAGTCTTTGGAGGCTGACTTGCTCATAAGACGGATTGGCGAGACCAATATAGGAGTGATCATGGTGGGTAGAACAGACAACATGGACAAAATATATGGAGCTCTCCAAACAGACAACATCATTCACCGGAAGGGCAGGCACAAGGCGGAGCAGAGTCCGACGCGGTGGAGAAGGGGGCGGCGTCCTCTATGGAAAGTGCATTAAGGAGCAATAATTACTTTCCCAAAGAAAAATCGACCGGTACAGAAGATGCTGGCGAAATTAATGGTGGGATAGCTGTTGGCGGAAATTGGGGAATTATCAATCCTAAAAATATTGCAAGGGATTTGAATATTCAAATGACAGGTTTTGAGGGAGGAGAATCAGGAGACATATCCCAGACACGCGAGAATCTTGATGCTAATAATGGGGGAATTAAATTAGGCAACCTTTCCAATAATTCCCAAAAGGAGAGGGCGCCAGCTATAAGTCTTAATATGGGCCATGTACAAGAGTCTATGCATGGTGAATTTTTCAACATGCAAGGTGGTGAGGCAGAACACAGTACTGAAAGACATGTTAAGGGAGCTAGTCCACATGGCATTGGGACTTTTCTTACGATGTCTGAGGTGGAACAATGCATGAAGCACAAGCATAACATGGAGATAAGTGAAAAAAGAAGGGCCAGTGATCCCGCAGGATCACGGGAAACTCAGGAGGGGCTCGCGATGAACCTATACGGGGCACCTGTTGGGACCCAAGGGAAGAGGAAAATGCGAGAATTTTCGGAAGGGGGAAAGGACATGCCTAGAAAAGGACGCATATCGGGTGGAACAAGCTATAAATCTATGGGAGGAGTCTCAAAAGATAACAAATATGGTTCGTGATTGGCGGCGGCTGTGCAACAGCCCCGCCGACTGCAATGAGCATATTGAGTTGGAACTGCCAGGGGCTTGGGAACCCTCGGACAGTTTCGGAGCTTCGCCGTTTGGTGAATGATAAGAAACCCACTATAGTTTTCCTAAAGGAGAGAGTGAGAATACAATTGGGATATGACTACATGTTTGTGGTGGACTGTGTGGGAAGGAGTGGAGGCTTGGCCTTATTGTGGCTGGCCGATATGGGTATTGAAATTCAAAACTACAGTCGATGGCACATTAATGCAAAAGTTTGCCCCTCCTCAACTGAACCGCCGTGGAAATTAACTGGCTTTTATGGCCATCTGGACCCGAGTAAGCGAGGGGAATCATGGAGTTTGTTGCGATATATTGCTAGAATGGAACCTGGCCCTTGGGTGTGCATAGGCGATTTCAATGAGATCATAAGCCTTAATGAAAAATTTGGTGGGAGTAAACGTCAAAGAAGTCTAATGGAGGCTTTCCAAAGGGCTTTGAAGGACTGGGAACTCTTGGGATTTGGGCTATAGAGGTCCGAAGTACACATGAAGTAATTGTAGGGAGGGTGCAGATTTTACGAAGGAAAGGCTTGATCGAGCGGTTGCTAACAGGGAATGGTGTGACAATTTTCCTGATGCGGAACTAGTGATTGGGGCTACTGTATGGTCAAATCACTTCCTACTTCTCTTGACGTTAAGCTATCATGGGGGGAGACAGAAGGGTTGT
>NC_081544.1:4036830-4074678 GCF_901000735.1 Corylus avellana | reverse complement strand
TTCCTAAAGGAAACTAAACTCCGGGCTGATCGATTGGAGAGAGTGAGAATACAATTGGGATATGACTACATGTTTGTGGTGGACTGTGTGGGAAGGAGTGGAGGCTTGGCCTTATTGTGGCTGGCCGATATGGGTATTGAAATTCAAAACTACAGTCGATGGCACATTAATGCAAAAGTTTGCCCCTCCTCAACTGAACCGCCGTGGAAATTAACTGGCTTTTATGGCCATCTGGACCCGAGTAAGCGAGGGGAATCATGGAGTTTGTTGCGATATATTGCTAGAATGGAACCTGGCCCTTGGGTGTGCATAGGCGATTTCAATGAGATCATAAGCCTTAATGAAAAATTTGGTGGGAGTGGACGTCAAAGAAGTCTAATGGAGGCTTTCCAAAGGGCTTTGAAGGACTGGGAACTCTTGGGATTTGGGCTATAGGGGTCTGAAGTACACATGAAGTAATTGTAGGGAGGGTGCAGATTTTACGAAGGAAAGGCTTGATCGAGCGGTTGCTAACAGGGAATGGTGTGACAATTTTCCTGATGCGGAACTAGTGATTGGGGCTACTGTATGGTCAAATCACTTCCTACTTCTCTTGACGTTAAGCTATCATGGGGGGAGACAGAAGGGTTGTAAGAACTTCAAATATGAGGCTAGGTGGGAGCTTGATGGTAAGTGTCGAACAATTATTCATAATTCTTGGAAGGCACAACCCATTAATTCTACCTTGCCACATGTCAACCCATGGTCTTATTTACAAAACAAAATGATGTGTTGTACCAAAGCCTTGATTAAATGGCGAACTGATGAGAGGGGATTGCTGGGTAAATCTCTAAGGGACCAGTACAATAAACTAGCAATGGAACAAGGGTAGAATGGGATACCAGACCTGGAATCGGAGGGAACAACAAGAAATACTCTGAAAGTGTTATTAGAACAAGATGAACTAAAGTCGCGTCAACGAGCTAAAGTAAATTGGCTGTCATTTGGAGATAAAAATTCTAAGTACTTTCATGCTTGCACGAATTATAGAAGAAAAGTGAATAAAATCGCTTTTATTGTCGATGAAAATGGAGAAAGATGGACGACCCAAGAAAAGATGGGCGATGCATTTGCGGGTTTTTTTGATAGTCTTTTCAAGAGCAGTGGAGGGGGGGATTTTGATATTTGCTTGGAAGGCTTAGAGGGGAGGGTGACAGATGACATGAGGGAATCTCTAGGGAGGCCTTTTCTAGACAGCGAGATCAAGGACGCCTTATTCCAAATGGCTCCTCTAAAAGCTCCTAGGCCGGATGCGTATAATGCGGGCTTTTTCCAAAAACATTGGAACGTCGTTGGAACTGAGGTTTGCAAAGCTATTCTTTTTTCTCTCAATAATGCTGTCGTTGGTAGCAAATTGAATTCTACATATATAGCTCTCATCCCCAAGAATAAAAATCCCTCATGTGTTTCGGATTTTCGTCCTATAAGCTTGTGTAATGTTCTATATAAGATTATATCAAAGGTGCTTGGGAATCGGCTTAAATTGATTTTACCACATATTATCTCTCAGAACCAAAGTGCATTCATTAAGGGAAGGTTAATCACGGACAACATTTTGGTTGCTTATGAGACCTTCCACACTATGCAATCTAGAATGGGGGGAAAAAAGGGATATATGGCGGTTAAAATTGATATGAGTAAGGTCTATGATCGGGTGGAGTGGGGATTTTTGGAGGCGGTAATGGGCAAAATGGGGTTTGCAACCACTTGGGTCAAATTGATAATGGAGTGTGTAACCACGCCGAATTTTGAAGTGCTAGTTAACAGCGTCCTTACTAGAAAAATTGTCCTAACCCGAGGCATACGACAAGGCGACCCTCTTTCACCGTATTTGTTTTTGCTTTGTGCCGAGGCATTGAGTTCCTTACTTGACAAGGCGGATAGGGAAGGTGTGTTGACCGGGGTTCCCACCTCTAAGAGGGGACCCCGCGTCAACCATTTATTTTTTGCTGATGATTGTTTACTATTTTGTAGAGCTGACCTAGAGCATTGGGAAAAATTGTCTTCCATTCTCAGAATCTATGAAGAAGCTTCAGGACAAAGATTGAATGCATCTAAGACGGCTATCTATTTTAGTCGGAATACATTGTCAGCACACCGACATCAAATCCGTGAAGCCTCTGGTGTCCCCAGTTCACAAAGGTATAAGACATATTTGGGCCTCCTGGCGATGGTGGGAAAATCTCGGACAAAAGCCTTCAAAGGGATACTTGATAAAATATGGAAGAAACTTCAAGATTGGAAGTTAACACTCCTTTCTCAAGCGGGGAGAGAGATTATGCTCAAGGCGGTGGTCCAAGCAATACCGACGTATTGCATGAGCGTATTCAAGCTTCCCAAAATTTTGTGCAACAAAATTAACTCCCTAATGCAGCAATTTTGGTGGGGGGAGTCGAAGATTCCATGGATGTCGTGGAGCAAATTGGGTATGTCAAAAGCTCAAAGAGGTTTGGGCTTTCGGGATTTCCTTTGTTTCAAAAGGCCCTTCTTGCAAAACAATGTTGGCGATTATGGCATACGCCCGATAGTTTGGTGGCCACGGTTTTGAGAGCAAAATACTATGCAAATGGAACAATTCTTGAGGCTAAATTGGGCTCTAAACCCTCCTTTGCATGGCATAGCATTTTGAGATCGTGTGACCTTCTCAAGGAGGGTTTGTATCGGCGGATTGGCAATGAAGAATCTACAAGAATCTAGGGAGACAAATGGATTCCCGTCCCGTCCACTTATTCTATTCACACTCCTCCCCGGGGGTTGGATGCCAACACAAAGGTAAGTGCTCTCATTGACAGAGACACGTATGGGTGGAATACAAGCTTGCTGAAGGCTATCTTTAATTTAGTTGAGGTCGAAGCTATTTTGTCCGTCCCTTTGAGTATCACTAATCGACCTGATAGGGTGATATGGAGAGGTAGTGTTAATGGTCAGTTCACAGTGAAATCAACATATCATTTGGCCAAGGAAATGGAGGTTCTCAAACAGGCAGGGAGCTCAAATGGGGGGAAAACATGTGATCTGTGGAAGTCAATTTGGAAAGTACAATGCCCGAATGTGGAGAAAATTTTTTTTGTGGAAGGCATGTAAGGAGATCCTCCCCACTAAGGCCAATCTGCTTAGGCGGCATGTTATTCAAGATGATTTGTGCCCAATTTGTGGTCTACATGCAAAAACAGGATACCATATCCTATGGGATTGCCCCTCGGCACGGGATGTATGGGGAACAAGTCTGAAAAAATTTCAGAAGCTACTACCAGATGGCCCAACCTTTAGACAGGTGGTGGAACTGGTGGCGAAGAAATGTGATGGAGAGGAGTTGGGTCTCTTTGCTGGGATTGCAAGACACGTCTGGCTACGACGTAACGAGTTCCTGCATGAAGGTAATTTTTCTCACCCAAGTGCACTGGTGCAGCAGGCTATGCAGGCACACACCGAGTATATGGACATAAATTCCCCACACCAATCTTCTCCCCAAGAGATAGCTGAGGTTACCAACTGGACTGCTCCGTCAGAGGGGTTTATCAAATCAACTGGGACACGGTGATCTGTTCCAAGCAAGGAGTAGTGGGTATGGGTGCTGTGGCTCGTAATGAACAAGGGCAGGTGCTAGCCGTACGAAGCTTGGTCATACCCGGCAGGCTCTCCCCTCTAGCAGCAGAGGCGTGGGCTGGAGGGCAAGCTCTAATATTTGGCAAAGATGTGGCACTGAGGAAGATCATCTTGGAAGGGGACTCGAAGCTTGTGGTGGACACTGTTAATGGCAGAGACACTAGTGGGAGGGGTATTGGTCATTTGATAGAAGACCTGCATATTCTGCTACAGCCATTCACTGATTGGAAGGTGATGGCGGTTCGAAGGTCTGTGAATCAAGCGGCCCACGAGGTAGCACGGATGGCCATTTGGGCGAACACAGCGTGGACTTGGCATTTTGCATATCCTGATTGTATTCATGAGATCATTATAGGGGAGACTCCCTCCTCTAATAATGTTGAATTTTGAGTAATTAAACTCCTACTTATTCAAAAAAAAAAAAAAAAAAAAAAAAATTGGAAGAAATTGTCGAGGAGGGAGAGTTTCGGTTGGGGGTTTGTCTATTCTCAGTTCCGAGGAATAAGCACTATCTATGCATTAGTTTGAATCTGTTTGGTGTAGATCTGTTTTTTAATATGTAGATTAGTCATGTGTTAGTGGATTAGTTTTGGGTCTGGGATGTAATACATCATCCGTGACACTTGTAACCTCGTAGCTTTGGCTATGGTTGCTTGTAAGAGCTTTATGCTCATGATTTCTATGAATGAGATTGATATAGAATCTGTTTTAAAAAAAAATTTGGAAGAAATTTCTGTTCATGTCTATATAAGTAACTAGATGTTGCATTAAATTTCAATTGGAAATTTATGTCACGACTCCACTTGTACTTTCATATTTTTTGATATTAGCACCTTAGTTTTCAATTTGAGAAAATTAAGACTTGTGCTTTAGACATTTGGACCACTCACATCTGGCTCAACAAATATTTAGTTAAGTTTTAACTAAATGATTACCTTTTTATTTTTATTTTTATTTTATCTATCAACTTTTTCAAATCACACTCAACATTTTAACTATGTACTTTTATTTTTTTGTTTAAAATATTATGTCTTTATCTAATTTCCCTATTCCAAAATTAGAGACAGAACGCTATTTTTTTTAAAAAAAATTTATTAATATAGCTAAGGATTTGTTAAGCAAAAGTGCTTAACAAATTTGGTGAACACTATAACATCTCAGCAAATCTTTAGCCATTTTGATGAAGTGGATGTGAAATCTTAAGGCACAACTTAAACTCAACTTTGGCCCAACTTTTCTCTTAAGTTTAAAGAAAAAACTGTTTGTGGAGGAGAGAGAAAGCCTTAAACGAGAGAGAGAAAGAGAAATTTTATCTAGAAGTTGGACCAAAGTTGGGTTTGAGTTGTGACTGTATTACACCTCGTCAAAAAGAGAATGCTAGAAGATCCGAGTAAATCACAAAAATGAAAAAAAAAAATCTAATAAAATATTCAAATGTAAAACATAAAATCTTATTGGTGTGATATCTATTATATTTTAATACAAAGAAAATTATTTTTTTAAAAAAAATACAAAGAAAATTTCTAGAGAAACAAACATAAAAATAATCGTCGTAAAAAATATATACATAGATACACAAAGATAAATCCAAGCAACAAATTTTCAATTAAATAGAAACTCTAGACGGAATCAAATACAGTGCAAAAATAAACAAAATCATTTTATTTTATAAGTACCTAATAAAACAAAATATTGCACTTAGCATTTAACACGATCAGATAAATCCTTTGAGGTTTAATGTTTAATTATCTCTTTAGTGTTTCAAAAGAGTTTCTATTCTTTTTTTTTTCTTTTTTTTTTTTTGGAACAAAAATCAAATAAACACACTATAATCTTCCATTAGCCCACTAAAAATCCAAACAATTTATTATCTTAATTCAAAAGTTGCAATTTTCATCAAAGAACAAACTGAAAAAATAAATAAATAAATAAATAAATAACCAACCTACAAATACAGTTAATACTCAATTACAATTGTTTGAAGAGGGTTGTGCTATTCTTATTAAGGGTTCGTTTGAGATTGTAGTTTTAATAAGTACGATTTTAAAAATTGATTTTTTTTAAAAAAATTGTGTTTTTGTAAGGTTAAGAATAAGAATTACTTGGGGATTGAATTTTTAGGTTATTATTGTTAAAGAGTGAAGAGAGAGAGAAAAAAAAAAAAAAAAAAAAAAAAAAAAAAAAAGTTAATTATTCTTAAAGTTGTAGTTTTTCTCAAATAAAAAACATATACATGGAAGATTAAGAATAAGAATTATTTCAGGTTGTTATATTTGAAGAGTTGAGAGAGAGAGACATGGGAAGAGAGAGAGAGAGAGAGAGAAAAGAAGTTAAATAGGTGAGAGAGAGAAAAAAGAAATCCGAAATAATTAGGAGATCTTTATTTTGTAGGCCTTATTATTTTGTAGATAATCTATTATCAATCAAATTGTTTTTCAATGGCTTATTGTTTTTTTTTTTTTAAATACAATTCTTATTTTATAATTTATCTATTATTACATGCACAAAGTATATGTAGAAAAAAAAATTCGTCTTCTCTAACCTTTTATAAATTGAATTAAAAATATTAAAGTGACTAAAAGTATTAATACATAGTAATTTGATTTGTGTTATTTGTTTTATTTGGACATTAATAATACTTAATATTGTGCATTAAATGTTTGAATTTAATGAAATCACATATAAGAAAAATTATTGAAATATAATTAAATGTCTTTAATTAAGCTAATTTAATAACCGGTTCACTATTGAAAAACCGGTTCATTCTTAAAAAAACCGGTTTATTCTTAAAATAAAAAAAAAAAAAAAAAGGTTTTACGCCACATGTCACAATATTAAGTCACTTTAAGAGTGATTCGACTTTCATATATAATATATATATGATATGATATGATATGATATGACTAACTAGGCCTATGTGCTTATACATATTTAATTTGTCTCATACTGCCAAAATAACCCAAATATTATTTTGGGTAATAAAAATGTTAAAATGAATTACATTTATGTTGGCAAAATATTGAAACATTTAGTAACTTGCTACCATGTTCACTAAATTTGATGATCGAGCACTGTTTGTTCATCAAATATGAGAAAAAATATTAAAAAATATATAATATTTTCTCTCTTCTCAAATAAAGGATAAATAATATTTTTTAAAAACAAAATTTAAATAAAATAGTAAAAGTCGATAGTTAAAATAGTAACTCAAATACATGTTCTTTGAAAAAATAGATAGGTTAATTTTATTTTTTTAATTACAATAAAAAATAAATTTATTGAGCCGGACTTGAATTATCCGTTACGGGAGGTAACAAATTCACATGTATACTTAAAAAAAAAAAAAAAAAAAAGAAGATTTGAGGGTGTTAGATTGGCGTATACGCGAGAGGTTTAGCATTACCTCCCAACCAGGACCTACCACCATTAGAGTCCAAATACAAGAAATTTGCAATCTTTGGCGATATTTGGTTGGACCACACACCCTGAAAACTGACTATTTTTGCTGGCATAGAGCAACAAATACAACGACCGTAAGTAGTCGAAATAGACACATATAATATATAGTTCCGACAAACATTTGCAAGTCATCTCCCACACGTTATTTTTTCTATTCCGTCTTCCACACGTTAAGAGTCACATGCATGTAGTTCCTTTACACTATACTGTTAGTGTATAAAAATAAATGCTATCAAATACGCAACCGAAATAAGGATTCAGAATTATTTTTAGTCATATTTGCTCAAATGCATTAGGAACAAAACTCTATAACAAAGAAATAGAGATCTTCCGACATATGCTTACTATTGCTAATAGATGTAATACACATGATTTATTTATAGGTGAGTGAGGGACACTCAATCAAAATTGTTAGCTTATTTATTCTTTACATCAAGAAATAAGAATCAAAATGAAAATGAATTCTAAATACTTGATTCAACAAAATAATTTTTCATTCCGAATAAATCACCGAACACCCGTAATTGTGATTTAATTGAATCACACTAGGATTGATTGGAGAATAAAATGAGTATAATTCAACTCCAATTTTTAATTAAGGAAAATTGTGTTAGAGCATTCTTAGCAGTCTCACCAAATTTTACTTACCAAAATAACCAAAAGTACACGTTTAGTTATTTTAACAACTTACTTTTTTAGAGTACCCCAGCAACCTCACTATTTTAACAATCTACTTTCACTATTCCATTTAAATATTTTTTTTCAAAGATTTGTTTATTGTTTTTTTAACTTTTTTTTTAATTTTTTTTTTATGACATGTCCACACAAGAGGGGGGATGATGGTTCGAACTAGTGACATCCGCTTCATAAAGCGTGGTCCCCGGCCCGTTAAAGTTTCTCTTGGGGTCTTTTTTTAACTATTAAAAAAAAAAAAAAAAAAAGCAAAAATGAAGAGAGAGAAATCAATTGTATAATAAATAGGTGAGTGAATAGTAATTTTTAAATTTGGTGAGTACTGTTCACCTCACACCGTTTTTAAATATAGAGAGTAATTTTTATAAGAGAAATGCTAGAATCTACTAAAAACTCTCTATTTTGCTCATAAAAGTCCACATGGCAAGATGCCACATCATTTTTTTGTGGAGGGGGTAAAAAAACAAAAAAAAAAGATGATGATGTGGCATCTTGCCATATGGAGTTTTATGGCAAAATATGGAGTTTTTATTAGATTCTAGCATATCTCTTTTTATAATCCTTTTGTAATTTTTACTTTTGTTAAAACATTGAACCCATAGTTTTTAATTTAAAGAAATCGAGACTCGTGGTTCAAACATTTCAAAACTAAGGCTCCGTTTATTTCGCTATAAAATGATTTTACAAAAAATTTTTTACGTATTTTCGGATGTTTGGCAAGACGTAAAATAATAGTCAACGGAAAATATTTTTTCTTTGACCGAAAATTCTTCTTTAATTTAAGGAAAATGGTTTACGATTTTGACCGAGACCTACTCGGGACCCCCCCTGGACCTGACAGGGACCTACCCAAGACTTGACTGGGACCCGGCCGGGACCTAACTGGGACTCACCAGAACCTGATCGGGACCTACCCGGGACCCGACTGGACCTAACCAGAACCCCCCGAGACTTGATCGGGACTCGCTCAGGACATGCCCAGGACTTGACCAGGACTCACCCGAGACCCGACCGGACCTGCCCGGGACCCCTCGGAGACCTAATTGGGACCCGCTCGGGACATGCCTGGGATCCGCCCGAGACTTGATCGGGAGCCCAAGACTCACCTTGGACTTGACCGGGACTTGCCCGAGACCTGATCGGGACCCGACCGGACTTGTCTCGCACCCCACCGTGACCTGACCGGGGCTTTCGCGGGACATGCTCGGGAGCTACCTGGGACCCGCCTGAGACTCACCTCGGACTTGATCGAGACTTGCCCGGGACATCATCAGGACCCGCTCGGGACCCGACAGGACCTGCTCGAGACCCTTTGAGACCTAACCGGGACTCGCTCCGAACATGCCCTGAACCCGATCAGGACTTGACCGGGACCTCGCTGGGACTTGATTGGGACCCACCCAGGACCTACACAAGACCCGCCTGGGACTTGATCGGGACCCACCCTGGACTCGACTGAACTTGCCTAGGTCTTGCTTGGGACCCCGCCGAAACTTGCCCGGGACCCTCCCTAGACTTGATCGGAACTCACCCTAGACTTGACCGAGACCTGCCCGAGACTAGCTTGGGACTTAACCGGGACTCGCCCAGACCTGTTTAGGACCCCTCCAGGACCTAAGCGGCACCTGCTCGGGACCAGCCTAGGATCCACCCGGGACCTGACTGGGACTCGCCCGGGACCTGACCAGGACTTAACCGAGACCCGACTGGACCCGCCCTCGTTCAAGTCTCGAGCGAGTTTCGGTCAAGTCTCGGGCGGGTCTCGGGCAGGTCCGGTCGAGTCCCGGGCGGGTTTGGTCGAGTCCCGACAAGGTCTCGGGTGAGTCCCGGTCAAGTCTCAGGCAGGTCCTGGGCGTGTCCTAGGTAGGTCTAGTTGGGTTCCGATCGAGTCCTGGGCAAGTTGTGGAGGGGTGCCGAGTAGGTCTAGGTCAAGTCCTGGGCGGGTCCCGAGTAGGTCTCGGGCGAATGCCAAGGGCGTCCCTAGCAGGTCTCGGTCAAGTCCGGGGTGGGTCCCTGGCAAGTTCGTTCGAGTCCTGGTCAGGTTCCAGTGGGGTCCCAGGTGAGCCCTGGTCAAGTCTCGGACGGGTCCTGATCAAGTCCAGGTGGTATTTTTATATTTTATTTTTAAAATTATTGTATATTAGTATTTTTAAGTTATGAATAAAAATTACATTTTGTAGGTTAATATGATTAAATGGAAACATAAAAAATATTTGTAATTTTTCGTGCGCACGCCAAACGCTGTAAAATGTTTGCATCGTAAAATATTTTCCTGTAAAACAACTTTCATGAAAATATTTTACGACGAAAAATATTTACGCTGAAATAGCGTAAAATAATTTATGAAAAATATTTTCATATTTTTAGGGGTTTGGTGCTACGGAAAGTAATAGTCAACAAAAATTTTTTTTGATTTACCGAAAAAAGTTTCTTTAATTTCCATAAAATAGTTTCACCTTTTCAAAATTGTAAGCTATTCTTTTAATTTTGTGCTTCTCATTCTCAAACTACCAATACTTCGTTGCGACCTTGTGAGGGGCTTGGGGGCTTCGCTAGGACTATGTTCAAAACAATGATATCATTAAATAATGTTAAAAAAAAAATTCATACAAAAAAAAAAAATTAAAAAGAAGAAGAGAGAAAATCCTAATTCTGTAGCTTGATAAGGGCCAAGCAGGGGTTGTGGCCAACTCTGAAGGACCAAAGTTGTACAATATTGCCTTTCTTGAGCCCGTTTTTATTTGCAACATTTTTCCATGGGGAGCTGAGCATGTATGTGCTGCTGCTACCTAATTTCCACTTCTTCAAGAAGATGGCCGACTCCTTGAGGCTTGGCTCTATCAACACCACTTTCAACCCTTTGAGATGTATCCCATCTTTCTTCTTTTTCCTCCAGTTTAGCTTCTTCCTCTTGCGTCAAAAAGTCTGCCCTCATTTGTGTTGGCTGCCAACAAGGTTTTTCCCTATTTAAGATAAGATTTTGATTAAACAAAATGGAGCAAGTCCTACAAAGATTTATCTAGATGGTTCTCCATTCATCTAGAAGTTTTTTTTTTCAAAGATTTAGCTAGATAGTTCTCCATCCATCTAAAAGGTTATCTTCAAAGATTTATCTAAATGGTTTTCCATCCATCTAGAAAGTTCTTTACAAAGATTATTCTAGATGGTTCTCCATCCATCTAGAAGGGTTCTCTTCAAAGATTTATCTAGATGGTTCTCCATCCATTTAGAAGGTTTTCTTCAAGATTTATCTAGATAATTCTCTATCCATCTAGAAGGTTCTCAATTTATCTTCATCATCTAGATAGTTCTACCTTGGAGGCCAAGTTCATTCATCTAGAAGGTTCTAACTTGGGGACTAAGTTCATCATCTAGATGGTTTTAACTTTGGCTATAAATAGCCAAGGGTCCTTATGCCTTAAATGATGATTGAGGAAGATCAACAATAACACACGAGAAGAGAAGCCAAGAAAGGAGAGCTTCAGTTATACTCCAGAGAGAGAGTTAACTGTATTATTTTACTCTTGTATTAAGTCAAGTTTTGCATAACTTGAGTAAACACCACTGGAACAAGTTGTTTATAGTGGATTGATCGGAGTTAGTCCCGTGGATGTAGGCTCACTGCCAAACCATGTAAATACTGTGTGTTGATCTCTTGCATGTATCATTCTATTATTATTCTGTGGAGTTTGCACAACTATTGAGTCAAGGGTGTGTCCATCCCTAACAATTTGGCCCCTTGGAATGGAAAGCCGGTCCTGAGAATCCTCCATGTCGGTGGTCGTCAATTTCTTTTGAATCACAAGCTGCACGTCCCGACCATGCAGCCCCATGATTTTGTCCTTGAGCTCAGTTGGCATACTGGGTGATTGCTCTTCAACCGTTTGCTTCTCCTCTGCCGGCTTCTTCCCCTGCCTTTCGCGTTTCCTACGCTTTCCTTCTTCTCGAGTAATGTGGTTGGAATTCTTCGGCTCAATATTCAAGGGGTTTTTGGGAGGTATTACCCTCACCCTTTTCTTCTTCTTCTCCTCCTCCAGACCCTTTTCATTGTCACAATCCAATGGTACTGCAGATCACTTTCTCCGGCTGAATTCAATTAAATCAATCAAAATCCTCTCGGTGAGCATTGCATCTTCTTCATCCTTATTTTTAGCCACAGCTCTGATCTCCTCCCTAATCTTATTGAAGGACCCACATATGGCAGGAGAATCGCCCCTCAAATCCTCAAGAGTGACCATCTTTCTTCTTCTTATTGAGTACCGAAAGAATTTCAGAGAATCAAAGAAAGGAAAGAAATTGGTTGATAACAAAGTAGAAGCACCAAGCAGAAAAAAGTGATGAAACTGATTATTGGGTTTTTTCTTCTGAATCCTGACATAGGAGTATTTATAAATTGGAAGAATTGCTTGGGGCAGAGGCTTCCTAAACCTGAAACTACTCGGAGATGCAGGGCTTTCCTAAGCTTGGTAGTACTTGGAGAGGCGGTTCCTTACCGACTTTCTCACCAACGGTCGAGTAGGAGTATTAACTCAATTTCAAATTAGATGATAATTACTATTTTACCTCTATACTTTTAATCGTTATTACCTTAATACCATCCTAATGCTGTGGACGTTTTCTTATTTGGCATACCCTACTGCATCCGCTGAAGACGTTTTACAGAATGATCGACCAATGGGGTCTTGCCGTCTGGTGAAAATAGTCCATCATGTGTTCGATTTTTGAGCTATGTGATTGTGAGGCACATGATACATTGTCATGCTTTGCTAGCACATTTTGTGGGGACAGCTTATGAAATAAGATTATGTTAATGTAACACTTTCATTATGATTAATATAGAAAGGGTTTCGACATCCATGGGACGAGAAAATAATTTCTTAATGGTAGTGAAAATCAACCCTTTGATCAACATCAACTGAGGTTGATCAACCCATTGTACAAGTTATGATTCATTGTCTTCCCTCCGCATGCTACATTATTTATAAAAAATAAAAATAAAAAAACGTTTTGAATTGTTCTAAGATAAAGCAATTAGAGTGGGATTTCACTTGGTATCTAAAATATTAAAAGTTCTTAATGGTAAGCACATGGATCAATATTGATTCCGGTGCCACAGACTTATGTTCTATCCAACATGTGGTCAATAATTAAAGGGTCCAGAACTGCACATGTTAGAAATGTTTGTATTTAGGGTGATTGGTAAATAATTCTCACTGTATTATTTTGATGAGATTCTATTTATGATGGCTTCAGGTTAATGTGTGGGATTGCAAGAGGTTCAACACAAAAATATCATGGAATTTGTTTTACAAAGTTGATTTACAGATTTAAAACAAAACACTAATCTAGTTTTGTACAGATACAGATAAATTACAATTGAATTGTGATCAGTCTCATCAACTCTGCCATCTTATCTCACTTGAACCTAAGATCGTCGCATCTTGTGTTGCTGTCTGAACAGCTTCTGTAGCATCTGTTGGTATTTCAATCTTCTCCTCTGTTTCAAACTTCTTCTTCTCTGTTGCGTTGAAAATTTACTATTTTTGGGGTTAGAACAAGGGACATAGCTTTGCATGTAGCATGTAGGATTACCCAATAGTCGGTATGATCCTTGGGGGAAACATATATTGCCACCAAGTACCAACTGGTATTACAGAAGGAAAACTGGAAGCAAGTCAAATAGAGACTGAATATGGCAAAAACTACCTTTTTCCTGTTCTGGAGTATCTCCTAGATTAAAGATCAGTTGTTGAGTTGTATGAATATGGAGGAGGGTAAGATTTCAAAGAGATTATCTGCCTGGGATTGTGAAGTTCTTTTGGAAAAGAAAATTCTAGCAAAATAGATGCATGGTTGTTTAAAAACCTTTCTTTTCCCAAAAGAGGGTTTTTTTTTTTTTTTTTTTGTGGAGTCTGGTATGATTTGTTGAGTGTGTTCTCTTTCAAAGCTGGTCCATCTTTTGGGAAGGCTTTCTGGTGGTGGTTTTATGTTTTGCTTGTAATTTTGCTGATTGCAAGCTGGTTTCTGCAGCTTTGTGTTTTTTCTAGTTTTGTTTTGGTTGGGTTTAAACCTCTATGAGGTTGTGGTTCGGCCTCATGAAAGGGCTTGTATATGGTGTTACATTGTTGATTGGTTTGTTTGCTCTTAACGAAGTTTCTTATTCATTGAAAAAAAAAAAATCCTTTCTTTTGCTGGAAGGCTGGAATTGTTGTCTTCGGTTCTTTACAGTTTTCAAATCTTTTGATCTCAAATTTTTATTCTTCCTAAAAGGGTGATTAGATGTAACACTCTGATCTCATATTATGAAAATGAGTATCCCACATAAAGGGTGGGTGGTTTATAAGAAATGGTCATGAGTGCTAAGTCTCACACTGAATACAAAGGTAAGTTATTCTATAAAAGCTCTAAATTGACTTATCATTTTAGAGGGATAACGCAGGTTAACACTTTCCGTGGGTCATTACATTAGATCTACGAGAAGAAATTTAATAGATTTCTTTGGAATGGTAATGACACTAGTTCTGCCAAGGGTAAGGTTGCATGGGATCTTATATGTGTGCCCAAGAAGGAAGGTGGTTTGGGGTTTAAAAAGTTTGGGGAATGGAAATAAGGCTGCCATTCTTAAACGTATCTTCTTGAAGTTTAGGGTTGGTGATGGCAGCAAGATTTACCTTTGGCTAGACTTCTGGCATCTAGATGGAATACTCAGTGATCATTATGGTTATAGAGATAATTATGATGCTGGAAGTAAGTTTGATGCAAAACAATCAAGTGTCATTAGAGGTACAAATTGGGAATAGCTGCCGGCAAGGTCGAAGTATTTGGTTAATATTGAAAGTAAATTGCCTTTGATAAAAATAGGAGGTATCCAGGTAGGGATACTCCTATTTGGATGGCCTCTAAGTCAAGTACTTTCTCAAGTAGGGATACTTGGGAAGAAATTAGTGTGAAGCAACCAATAGTAGAATGGTGGAGTCTGATTTGCTATTCTAAAGCACTCTTTTATTTTGTGGTTGGCTGTAAAGGACAGCCTTTCAACTGGTGACAAAATTTTGAATGAGGAGTACAAAGGGAAGTTAAAAATGCCTTTTCTGTAGAAGCTGCATTCAATGCCAGAACCATCTGTTTTTTGTTGTTGTGGGTTTTTGTAAAAGAATATGGAGGCTAGGGGGCTGCTCTTTACGGTACATAATTGTTGCTTAATTGGCTATTTTTGCAGTGTAGATTGTGCTCTTATGCAGATTAATTGCTGCATTTATTTTTTTTTTTGGATAATTGTAGAGATTTTCTTGCTGAGTTGATTTTCTATCAGCTGTATGTTTGTAGGGTGATTGTTAGATGTGTGTTCCTTGGAGTCTGTATTGGTCTTTGTTTGTGAGGTGCTCTGTGGGCATCTTGTGTTCTAGCAGGCTTTTCTGTTGGAGGGATTGTATTCTTTGTTTGGTTGGTATAAAAGAATGTGAAAACTTCACAAAATTCTTTTGAACTTTTATGCGTTTTGAAATTACTTTTATAAAGTTCAAAAACTCTCAATTTGAGGTATTGAACTTTCAATTCTGGTAAGATTTTCAGTTAAAACTTATCAAAATACCAATTTTTTTTTAATTAAAAAAAATTGCAAAGATTCCGGCATGGGTATTTTTGAAAACTCCGTTAAATCCTGACCAAAGCCTGAATCTTTACAATTTTTTATTGTATTTTTTTATAATAAAAAACACGGGTATTTTGAAAATTTTGACAATATTTAACAAAAAATCTTAACGGATAAGTGACATTGTAAAAAATTGATCTAAGAAAAAGCATAGAAACAAACAATTGATGCAAAAAACTGGGAAATATTTTGATAACATCTTGAGCTTGTGTTTCATTTATTTCTCTTCTCTTATATGTAGAAATTTTGAGAAGAGAAATGCTATGATTTCTCCTGTAGTTATTCTAATGTTTTCCTGATTATATGTGGATATTGTTTTTTTAAAAAAGTCAAAAAAGCCAAAAAAAAAAAAAAAAAAAAAAAAAAAACTTATTCTTACTTTCTAATTTTTTTTAGAAAACAATATACACTTAGGATCAAGAGAACACCAAAAAAATCACACAAGAAACCGTAACATTTCTCTTTTGGGAATGAAAAAATTTAAAACAAAAATGCGTACAATGAGAAAGTTTGTTTGCCACGTGGTTCTAACTAAAGCCTATATATAGTCTTGCTCTAATCAAAAATTGAAAATCCTGATCTGAAAGAAGAGTATCTTAAAAAACTTAAGAAACTCATGACTAATGATTTTGAAAAACCTGTTGGTACTAAAATCTCTCTTGAAGATACCTTGAAACGATTTTCAAAACAAAAATCCAAGGTAGTTACTATCTCAGATTTGCAGCATGAGATTGGTAACATGAAGAAAGATATTACTGATTTGCAAAATGACTTGCAAATTATTAAAAATGAGAACAAAGATTTACAACAAAAGCTTTTGCTTTTTAATCTTCAACAATTTTTTCCAGAAAATAACTCTGGTAATGAAAATGTTAATGGTAACAAATCTGAGCATAATGATGAAGCTGAATCCAGCTATAAGCCTCTTTCCAATGACGTTAAGATTGTCAGTGCTATTCATAAAATTGTTCCTCCCAGATGATATTCAAAAGTTCATGTTACTATTGCTCCTGATTATACTTTTGATGTCATTGCTTTGATTGATTCTGGTTGTGATTTAAACTGTTTTTAAGAAGGATTTACTCCAAGTAAATATTTTGAAAAATCCACTCAGAACATGGATTCTGCAAGTGGAGACACAATGCACATTGATTATGAATTGAAAAATGCTTATGTTTGTCAGCATGAAGTACATTTCCATATTCCTGCTGTCCTTGTCAAAAATATGGGTGAATATAGGCTTTAGTTAGAACCACGTGGCAAACAAACTTTCTCACTATATATATATATATCAAGGTAAAGATGGCATGAAAATTAGCTAGAGGAATTATTTGAAAGGAAATAATTTTAGCACGTTTTACTTGTGGCTGCTTTTACAAGCTAAATATCTGTTCTCGACATTCCACAACCTCTGATCAACGGCTAGCCCCCATTTTTAGACCGTTGGTTGAAGTATACAATGTTTGACTTCCCTCCATTAGGTGCACCAATGTTTCCAACTTCATGGATTAGCATACGGACGATGTTGACAATACATTTCAAAGAAAAATGCTGCATGAATTTTTCTTGTTTGTATTGGAGTAACAATGAAATCATTATTGGATTTGGATGACCATTAAATTTTGGATCTAATAGTAAGGAGCGAAACCAGAATATCAGAGAAGGGGAAAAACAATAAAACAATAAATTTTTAAGCGGGTAAAAATGAAATTTTAAAGGATTTATTTCGTAAAAATCTATAATTTTGAAGAGATTTTTAAAATTGAAAGAAAACATTAGCTCCTCCAAGTTAATGTCTAAGTCAATTCAATCTTCGAGAGGGAGAAAATAGCCATTAAATGTTATCTAAAAAATGGGTCGACCCGGTATAAGAGAATGTGAGAGTATGTATAATTAGAGAGTGCCTAAAACTTTAGGCTAGAAAAAGAATAGTCGTTGGTGCATTCAACTGCCGGTCTTGGACTCGGTAAAGGTTTAGTCATTGAGCCTAATCCTAACACAGTATTAAGCTTTCTTAATAGTCGGGTGAGGCTTGTTGGTATGTAATATGGTCCTCCGTAGTAACTGAATTTGTCTCGTGGGCTTGCCAGTATCTGAACCCTCCAAGTGGGGTTAAAAAAAATTAGTTTTTTATTTTTATTTTTCATTTAATCTGAAATGTAGCATTTAATTTTTCTCACCACCTAACCCAAATCCGTTTGTGTACGATAAGCTCAAGTGTGGACAACACTTTAGCTAACTTTCATGGGGTAATTGTCCTTGTCATTCATGTACCTTTCTAGACCCATCAAATCTATATATTAACAAACAAATCAACACCAATCCATTTCAAATTATATACTAGTTAGTATTTACTCAGCTAGTCGGACGCGGCGGAAAGCCTCTTTAAAAATGGCTTCAAAAGCAAGCTCAGTATGCTTGCATTTACTGCTTCTTCTGCTTCTCTCCGGCACTGCAATCTCACAATCGGTAGTGAAGACTCTTCCGGGCTTCCCCGGTGATTTACCCTTTAAACTTGAAACTGGGTATATCTACTTTTTCTTTTTCTTTCATCTTATATATATATATATTAATTGACTGGCAATCAATGATATTGATGGGGGATTTATATATATATACACAGATACATAAGTGTGGGCAACGTGGAATTCTTCTACTATTTCGTTGAGTCGGAAGGGAACCCGGGAGCAGACCCTGTTCTTTTCTACGTGAATGGAGGCCCTGGTTGTTCCGGTTTAAATGGATTCCTTTACCAGATTGGTAGGAGTTAACTTCATCTTTTTCTTCTATTATTATTATTATTATTATTATTATTATTACGGGAAACTTCACTTTAAATCCTTGAACGAACTATCACGCGTTTTGAGAAGACCCTCTAAATTTCAAAAACTCTAAATTTAACCACTTAAACTTTCAATTTAATTCAAATTCAACCATTAACCTCTAACGAAAATTACTAAAAAGACCAAATTACCCTTTGATTTCTTTTTTTTTTTTAATTTTCATTTGAAAATTAAGGGTAAATTTAGAATTTTATAAAAAAAAAAATCAAGGGTATAAAGGTCATTTTATCACTTTTAACGTTTTAAATTTGATAGAAGGTGGTACATTGCATCAAATTAAAAGTTTAAGAGGTGAAATTGAGAGTTTTTGAAATTTGGGAGGGTCTTCTCAAAATGCGTTTAAGGGTTTTTTAAGTGAAGTTTCTAAGTAATTCTAAATGGTCTACTTGTTTCCTACAAAGAATGATGTGGCTATTAAAATCACTATTTGATCAAAACTTAATAATGATCAATCACAAGCACAACGATGATTTTAATAGCTACATCATTCTTAATAGGACACAAATAGGCCTCCTAGAATCACAAGCTAGTTGAAAGAAATTGAAAATTCGATACTCTTAATTGAGAGTTTTTGAACTTGAAGATACTTTCAAAACGCGTGAAAATTTAAGAGGGTTTTGTGAATTTTTTTATTTTTTTCCTTATGAATAAATATGTTTCTTCTAATTGTTCATAGTTCTATATATATATATATATATAGTGAAATACATGAGGGATTGGGATTGGGATTCGTAGTAATCGACCTATATGAGTCCGAGGCTTATTTAACCAAATAGGTAGTTGGACAATTTACAAACAAACAAATTTTCAAAACGCATGAAAATTCAAGAGAGTTTTATGAAGTTTTTTTATTTTTTATTTTTATGAATAAATATGTTTCTTCTAATTGTTCATAGTTCTATATATATATATATATATATATATATATATATAGTGAAATACATGAGGGATTGGGATTGGGATTCGTAGTAATCGGCCTATATATATATTTAACCAGATAAGTAGTTGGACAATTTATAAACAAATAAATCTCTTATGAACTCTCATACAATAATTTTGAATTGCAACTAATTACTGTTAGTCCCCCTGTCCATAGATGAGTTGGTTTCATAATGAAGTTCCTCTCATTTAGCCAAAAAGTCTATCCAAAAAGTCCAGGTGCCAATTCCCGACTTGAAAAGAAAGAGACAAAAAGGGGGTTTGAAGTTTACTTGGCTGGATAAAGTCAGGACTTTCCAAGTTTGAGTTTTAAATTTTCATTCAATAATTGAGGTATAATGCATAAAATATTTAATTAAAATAAATATGAATTAATGTTTAACACTCCTTTCTAGTAAGTGATTAAACTATGGTCGTATAATTGAGGTACAACACATTAAACATTTAGAACATGTTTGTAATTGTAATTGTATTTGAGAAATAGAGCTTTTAAGTTAAATAATATTTTTTTTACAAAAGTTTCATTTTTAAGCTTTTGTTTGGCACAACTTTGTAGGTACAAAAAATATTTTTTAAACTCTCAAACCCAATTTAAAACGGGCTCTAAAATAGAAGACTGAGTAAGACTTGTTTAACCCATTAAGATCCAGAAAAAAGTGAAAAATTAAGCACCATGAAACCTGGGTTTTAAAGCTAATTGGAGGAAATGGCCCTAATTTGTTATAAATGTTGGTATGTTAAGGATCCTGACCTTGATGAGTTCATGTTCTCTTGTAGGCCCATTAAAATTCAATATCAGTGATTACACTGGGGGCTTACCAACATTAATATACGAACCAAACACATGGACAAAGGTACACATTTGAAGTACCTACTACCTAGTAGCTAAGTACCGCAATCTTTTTATTAATTTTCATTCAACTTTTGTCATTGTCATACTTTTCCAGACTGCCAACATAATATTTTTAGATGGGCCTGTGGGTGCCGGCTTTTCATATGCAAACACTACCGAAGCTTGGAGCACGACAGACACACTATGGGCGGCACAATCCTATGAGTTTATAAGAAACGTGAGTGTATTTGACGATAATACTGCTTCTTTTTAAATTTAATTGGGTCTTTGGGCTTTACCATTAATTTAAACACAAAAATTATCAATAATAATACAAAAAATAGGTCGTAAATTAGCTCGGTTTGTTTTGGTGTAAAATATTGTACAATATTTGCTGCGAACAAAAAATATTGACTGATAAAAAATGATTTCCGAATCAATAGCAAATTTGCTACTATTGTTTCGAAAAATGGTTTACGCCTTTTTCCTCTCCTGAATTGCAGTACCTCATTCCTGTTAAATCACCATTTATCCCAAAATCTTAAACTTATACATGTGTAATATTTAATTTAAATGGGATGAATTGACATAGTCAAAGTTTAATCTCAGGACCTTTAGCTCTGATACCATATTAAATCACCACTTATGCTGATAGAAAGAGGTAAATTTAATCACTTAATCAACATTTTAACCATTCCGCCCCGCCATAGCCATCCCCTTACCACCCTCCTCCAAAGAAATCAAACCGCCCCATTCCTCCATTGATAGAACTAAGAATTTAACTTTGAGGGTCCGGAATGAATTGAAGTAATACCGATAATTACAGAACTGCATATTAATACCACCTCTTATTTGTTTATCTAATTATATATTTACATTTGTGATGCAGTGGTTGAGCATACACCCAGATTTTGTGACCAATCCTTTCTTTCTTGGAAGCGATTCATATGCAGGAATAATTATTCCAATTCTTGCGCAAGATATAATAAATGGTAGCTTAATTAATTACCCCCCATTGAAGTCAATTACCCAGTTGTGGTAAATGAATTATGAATTATACACTCAAACCTGCTTCTTCTTTTTCTTTTTTCTTTTTTTCACTTGCAGGCAATGAAGCAGGAATTACGCCTTATGTGAATCTCAAAGTAAATACATGATCTAACACATCTTTTTTTTTTTTTTTCTTTTTCATTCTTTGATTATTCATTTTGTATTGCAATGAATTAAAAATAATATATATCAGGGATACTCGATTGGATGCCCACATACAAATACAGATCTAGAAACGAACGCAAAGATCACATTTGCACACCGACTGGCTTTAATATCAGATGCCATGTATGAGGTAATTGTTAGAATATATAGGTTTTGATAAGTAATTGTAGTTGTTTCCCAATATTTCATCTTTTGATTCATTGTTGTTCTTCCCAATCAAATTCAATTTCAGTCAGCAAAAACCAGTTGCCATGGGAATTATGCTGATCCGACCACTGCAAACTGCACAGAGGCACTTTCAGCAATCTCCCAGGTTTGAGTGATTATATATACTAGCACATAGCGTGCACTGTGCGCGAGATTCTTCTTTATAATATAATTTTAAAATTTAAACGCATCTCCATCTTACTTTTCATGTGAAAAAATCTATCATGCCTCTTAGTACATTATTGAATATGCACTTCTTTTTTTAAAAAAAAAAAAAAAAAAATTATACTGAACATGTACTTAATGACACAATCACACTCAGATGAATTAAAACACAAGACTATTGAATTTAATTTAATCTATATAAAGTAAAAGATGTTTAAATCTTTTGTTTGTATAAGTATATATGATTTAAAATGAAAAGTAAAAAAAAATAAAAATAAAAATAAAAAAGCAAGAGGAATACATGAATTATAATATAAAAAATTAGTAAGAATATTTAATATTTTTAGTGTGATATCTATTGAAAAAAAAAAAAAAAAAAATCGGCCATATATGGCCGATTTTTATTTTTAATTTTTTTTTAATTTTATGACTTATATGGCCAATTATGAGTAGTTAATTAATGTAGTATGTTTTTAAATTCTAAATGTTGTCTTTATATAGTTTTGGAAAGTAATAAATTCAGAGAAAATAATATCGTACATTAAATTTTTGAACTTAATGAAATCACATATAAGAAAAATTATTGAAATATAATTAAATGCTCTTAATTAAGCTAATTTAATGACCGATTAACTGTTAAAAAACCGGTTCAAAAATTATGCCTTAAAAAACCGGTTTAACCTTTAAAAAAAATGGTTCACACCACATATCGCAATTCTATACTACCTCTAAAGAGTATAATCACCTCTCACCTCTGTTCACTACAACATGTTTGCTTTTGATCAATTCAATGGGCAGCAAGAATGAGTGATGATTTATCTGAATATTCAGTGCACAGAGCTTGCAAACTCGCAAAATATATTGGAACCCACTTGTGCTTTCTTGTCACCCAAAGCAAAAGAAGAAAGAGCTCGAAGATCTCTCAGAGATAACTCTCAAAATTTCATTCTGCCATCGCCTAGAAGAACTGGTGGTTCTTGGTGCAAAGTAAATCTCTCTCTCTCTCTCTCTCATGCAGTTGAGTTCATCTGATTTGATCTCCCTTTTCCTTTGACAGAATTTTGACTATTTGCTGATGGACATATGGGGAAATTATAAAAGTGTCCAAGATGCTCTCCATGTTCGACGGGTAGGTGCTTCTTGAGACTAAAAATGGATTAGAATCTTCACCGATTACTTATCATATGTGAAAGAACTCATATGAAACTTAGTTATCATAATAGATGATCGGATAGTTCAAAATGTATTTGAAACATGAGAATCTCATATAAACTCTCTTGTGCTGCCTAAATTACTAACAATTTTAGCAATGAATAGATGACAGATCGATTAATCCAGCACAATAACATTGTTATTTGGTTTAGTAAAAGCTCATGCATGGAAGTGTGTGTAATGTGCCAACAGGGAACAGTCAAACAATTCTTTAGGTGCAACATCACCTTGGACTACACATCTAACACCGATGATGTTGTCCCATACCACCAAAATCTGACTGATACAGGCTTGCAAATCCTAGTTTTCAGGTTCCTATCTCCAACTTCTCAAAGCATTTGATTGTATTGATTATATTAATTATTTAGTTTATATTCTAACACTCCCACACATATGGGCTCCAACTTTTCCTTAATAGGTGGTGCCCAACACGTAGAATGTTTAATTAAAACAGGAGGTGAATAATGGAGACCGAGTTCGAATTCAGAATTTCTATTCTGAAACCATGTTAAATCACTACTTATCTCCACAGTTTATCACCTATTTTAATTCATTATTCTACTTGTCGAGCTTCGGTACTTACTAAGAAAAAGTTTAAGCTCACA
Organism: Corylus avellana; assembly: GCF_901000735.1. Lineage (NCBI taxonomy): Eukaryota > Viridiplantae > Streptophyta > Magnoliopsida > Fagales > Betulaceae > Corylus > Corylus avellana. The sequence goes on along the minus strand of NC_081544.1, from coordinate 4,051,212 downwards.
CGTAAAAAAACATGTTAAAATATTAATTAAATATTTAAATTTACTATTTTTTATCGGTTTAAAATTACAACACAAGTTCTGTACATGACAATTACAAATTTTGCTCTTTCTGCAGTGGTGACCATGACATGGTTATCCCACATAATGGTATTGAGCAATGGATAAATGCTCTAGACCTAACGGTGGATGTTGATTGGCGACCTTGGTTTGTTAGTGGTCAAGTTGCAGGGTTAGTTTTTTTAATAATATATATATGCATGACCTTTTTTTTTTTTTTTTTCATTATTGATAATTCTTGTTATATAGGTAAATAATAGGCATTGTTTTCTAGGTACACAAGGAAATATACAAATGATGGATACCGATTGACATACGCCACTCTAAAGGTAAGAAAAACTTTTAATTTTCTTCCTCATTGATCTAAATAAAAATAAGAGAAATGTTTGGAGTAATTCATAGTTTACTATATATATATATATATATATATATATATAAGTGAAAGATGTGATAAGTGCTACGTGAATTGTCATGTCAATTTATAAATGTTATAAGTGTCATGTAGAGTATCACATGACAGTCTACATTTTAATGACTGATATGATAAATGACACATGAATTGCTACGTCAATTTGTATATAACTTATAATAAAAGTTGGAATATCTCAGATTCTCTAATAACACTCCAAAAATAATGAAAATTACATATTCTCCTTTTAATTTGTGCAGGGATCTGGACACTCGCCACCAGAATATAAAAGGAAGGAATGTTATCACATGTTCCGTAGATGGATCTACTATTATCCTCTGTAATTTTTTTTTTTTTTTGGTGTCCTTTTTGATTCCCATTGTTGGAGGAAACTTTCTTATGTTAGAAGTTAATTGTTGGAGGAAACTTTCCTTTATTAGAAGTTAATTGTAATTCGACTAAGTATTTCAAACAATATATAATATTTGTTTACTCACTACAAGAAATACAACCTTATTAGCGGTGACTCAAAATTAGTCTTTGATAAGTACTTATCAACGTCGATTTTAGAGTCATTGCTAATAAGCAACTATATATTAGTGACAACATTTGGTCGTCACTGGTAGTCATTGCTAATTTTAGAAGAAGAAAAAAAAAAATTTCGCAACAACAACGTCATCACTGTTATGTCATCGCTAATAACCTACGGGGAATTTTTTCCGCCTTGGTTGAAGCGGGAAGCTATTAGCAACAAGCTTTTTTCCATTAACAAGGAGAATAGTCATTGTTAATAATAATATATCAGTGACAAATCCATTGTGGTTGTAAATAATAATAATAAAATAGCTCGTTTGTGCATCTAATAGACATAGCTTGATACTTCGATGCAATTGTACGTAGAGTGGGAAACCACAGCTTGCTTTTTGGCACTCTATTTTTTTTTTGAAGGGTGCTTTTTGTCACTCTAGGAGACTAAACATTAAACAGGTAAGTTCCAAAACCTGAAAAATTGAAGCAATACCATGAACGACCTGCATATTATTATTTGTTTATCTGCTAATATTTACATTTATGATGCAGTGGTTAGGTGTGCACCCAAATTTTGTGACCAATCCGGTCATTCTTGGAAGCGATTCATGTGCAGAAGTAACTACTCCAATTCTTGCTCAAGATATAGGCTCGTTTGTTTCAGCATAGAATAATTTCTAAAAAATGTTTTCCGTATTTTCAAATGTTTGGTGCGACAAAAAACAATAGTCAACGAAAAATGTTTTTAGTTTTACCAAAAAGGCCTCTTAATTTCTAGTTGAAAACTATAAACTATTTTTCGAGTTTAAGCATCTTATTCTCAAATCAAAACACCTAACTAAGACGTTGCCGGGGCCCCAATTGGACCGGTTAAAGACCCCCCCAGGACTCGACCGCAACCTTGATGGGACTCGTTCAAGACCCTGCATGACTCGACAAGGACCTCGCTGAGACCCAATCAAGACCTAACCAAGACTCGCTTCGACCTGATTGAGACAACATCCGAACGTCGGGACCCGGATAGAAAACCACTGGGACCTAGTCAAACCCTACCTGGACCACATCAAGACTCGATCAAGACCCCGTCGGGACTTGCCTGGACCTGACCAATACACCGTCAGACCCTACCCAAACCCGATCAAGACCCTACCAAGACTCGACCGGGACCCTGTCAAGATGCAACCAGAACCCTACCAAGACCCCACGAGAACTTGAATGAGACCGTCAGGACTCAGTTAGGACACTGTCGGGACTCGGTTGGACATCACTGAGACTTGGTTAGGACCTACCAGGACCCAATCAGGACCCACTTGGCCTTGGTCGGGATTTGCAAGACCCAGCTAAGTCACCATTGGGACCTGATCGAGACATTTTCATAATTTAAAGTTTAATATGATTGAATGAAAATAATTTGTGATTTTTTATACGCGCAAAATATTGAAAAATGTTTTTCAAAAATCATTTTTTAAGAAAATGTTTTCTAATAAAAACATTTTATGTCGAAACAAATAGAATCATAATATATGATAAGTTTCTCCATTGAAGTCAAGCCAAAGGTAAACTAAACTAATTATGAATCATACACTCAAACCTACTTTTTTATTGACTTGCAGGCAATAAAGCAGGAATTATGCCTCATGTGACTCTCTAAGTACATACATGATCTAACCCATCTCTTTCTTTTTCTTTTTCTTTTTCTTTTTCTTTTTTTAATTTTTCTTTTTTTTTTTCATTATATTCAATGAAATGAATATAATGTTGTTAAAAATAATATCAGGGATTCTCGATCGGATTGGATGCCCACATGCAAATGCAGAAGTAGAAATGATCTCAGGAATAACATTTGCACACTGGATGAATTTAATATCGGATGCCATGTACGAGGTAGTTGAAATTAATACCTTTTGATAAGTAATTGTAGTTGTTTGTTTCCCATTTCATCTTTTGACTCAAAAAGTATCATTTTTCACTCATTGTTCTTCTTCCCAATTAATCATATTCAAATTCAGGCAGCAAAAACCAGTTGCCATGGGATTTACATTGTGATCCAGTAAAACCAGTTCCATCTCATCATTATTAATTAAGAAAGGGGAAAATATTTAAAAAATAAATAATTTTAAAATTAGTTAGTATGGTTCAGTGGAGCTATCTATTCTCCACGAGGACTAATCAACGGTCAGCCCCATTAGACTATTAGTCCAAGTTGTAGACACTACAAGAATCTGCCTCATTAGCGGCGACACATTGTCGCCGCTAATGATCACATTGTTGCCGCTATTAACAAATAGCTTTGGTTGCAAGCAATCCGAGGGTAATGATAAATAGCGGTGACCTTTAGAGGTCGCTACTAATGATCACTCAATAGCGGCGACATGTATTGCCAGTAATAATTTTTGTCACCGCAAAAAAAATGGTTTGAAATAACCCTTGTGTCGCCGCTATTGGTATATCATTAGCGGCAACCACCGAGTCGCCGCTAATGATATGAGGAAAAAAAAAAAATAGCGGAAGGGCTTATAATAGGGGGTGTTAAAGAGCAGTTGACCCATAGCAGGGCAGCTCATCTGCTTGTTGTGTTGTTGCTGATAGATCTGTATATATAAGAAAGAATATCAGTGAGATTAAGCATGAGTTCAATTTCATGCATGTCCCCAAATTTATATCCAATAAAACAATGTCTAGAGAAACGAGAATCATAAACTTCAAGCCATACAAGACCTACATGTGTTTATCATGATATACACCATATAATGCAGAGCATTTAACAAAATTCATCCTAATATCCTCAACAGATGGACCAAGTACTTTTGCCACATTAGACAACAAGGGTTTCTATTTGCAGTGAATCTATCAGGTATAACTTCAATCTCACAATGGATGGGGGAGATGATAAGTAAAATCTCTTGCCTAATATGATTGCCCAGATGAAAAACACCCACATAGAAATATTGAGGTGCACCAAGCTAATTGAATATGAATTAAAATGGAGTTGATACAAAGTAAGATGAACCCATAATATTTTTCAAGTGCTGGTTTAACTAGGTCTGCATAGAGAAAAATGCATGATACAAAGTAACTAGCCATGATTGTCTGGTAAGATGCACCCACTAATCAAGACACTAATAGCAATTCAATCTTAAGACAGGGTTCCACATTAAATCATGATTACATAATGCAGGTAACTCCATAACTTCACATCATTAGTTCGGAGTCCAATCCCTCCATCATGAGATCAAATTCTGCTATGTGATACTCGAATATACCTTGCTGAAACTTATAAATTCTCGGTTCCACATTAGATCATGATTACATAATGCAGGGAACTCCATAACTTCACATCATTAGTTTGGAATGCAAAAGCGGATAAAACAAGTGAACTAAAAAAGCAAAAAACAGTAGTAAAGGTGCCATATCATGTTTTATAAAATGTCCAACTTCCTAGGCCGTGGGTTCCATAAAAAAGTACCTATAATCTAAACTATGCTGTTCAAAACAGGAATCGATAAGAAGAAAAGATACTGCAGCCTCACTGATAAAAGAAATGTATTAAAGTGGAAACATACCTGTGGAATGTATTCAAACAATGGAGTCAAGAATAAAAGAGCACAGCACATTATGGACCTGGTAACAATTCCAGATAAGCCAGTTTTTGCTCCACTTTCATGATTCACAGCAGACCTAGAAAAGGAACCTGCGCGGAACATTGAAAAGAGATGAATTAAGTTTTTGTAAGTAGGTATATAAAGTAAAACTTTGGTGAGAAACAAAATTATAAAGAATGAATGATCATTTCTGTCCAACACCCATAGTTAATTATGAATCATAGACTCATGTTTGCAGCTCTTAAAACCTCACATAAGTATCACCTGTGGTAGGATATGCCGAAAAGAATGAACCCATAATGTTGGATACTCCAAGACCGAACAACTGTTTTTTTTTTTTGATAGGTAAAATTGTATATATCAAAAACCCAAAAGGGGCGCAAACACGATTACACAGGTAGTATAAAAAGAGTGCGTCTAAACACCCAATAAAAAACGCTAAGCTCCCAAGGAGCACCCACAAGGAACCCAAAAAGATCCACCCAAGAACCCCCGAAATCAAAACACCCTACACAAGAAACACCCTACACAAAGGCTAACCCACAGAACCCAACTCACATAAACACCCCACATCCCTAACCCTACTCGAGCCACCGCCCCTAGCCTCAAAGTTATCGGAGCATTCCAAATTCTTGAGCTCCCTCTTTCCCATGACCTTAAGAGCATAAAAGTCTTGAGCTCCCTCCTCATCGATGGCGATCAAAAGACTTTCCTCATTCCTTCCACAAGATTTCATCGCGAACTTCGTCACGCCCTTCACCCCCAGCAGCATCTTTTTCTTATGTAGCTGTTTAGCTTCCTTATCCTTCGCTCTCCGTGTATACCCCAAAGTAGACTTGGAAACAGAGGATTGTTTATCTATCAAAACTTTAGCAGGTGCAGGAGGAAAAGAGAAAACCGGAGGAACAATAGCCATCACCGGAGGAACAGTAGCCACCACTAGAGGAACAGAAGCCTCATCCTCATCCTGCACTGAAGCCTCGCCGGATAAGTAGAAGCAACCGCAGGAATCGCCGGAGGAAAAGAGAATTGATTCACAGGCGAAACAGAAGCCACCGAAGAAATAGTAGCCACCACCGTAGGAGCAGTAGCCTCATCCCTCAAACTGCGCCATAGCCTCGCCAGAGAAACAGAAACTGCCACAGGAGTCGCCGGGGAAGTTTTCCGTCCAAAATCCCCAATTTGAACATTCTCAGCAAACACAGGAGACTCCGGCGAAGACTTATCTGAGTGCAACAAAAACCCATCGCTGAACTTATCGGCATCGTCAAGAAGCTCTGACAATTCCAGCGAATCGGGATCCAAAACAGGGCCGCAACTGTTTAAAACATATAGAAGATTCATCAGATATTTATTTGCTCAAAATAACTAACTACATAAGTCCTATTGCTAAAATTGCTATTTACCACCACAAAAGACCAAATCACAACCTAGTTCCCTCTTTTTTTTCTCCTCAGTGCAGAATATAGCATTCTCTTTTAAAATAAATGATCATGTTTAATATGTAAACTTTCATAACCAGTGAAAATACAAAGTTCATATCTTTCTCATCTTTTATTCGATGCATGGTGCATTCCTAGGTATAAAAAATGAGTCACAAATGGTAAAAATATAGCAAATTGACACCTGAAGCGCCATATATGATGTTTATGATACCAGTTTATGTAAAGCCACATTAGTTCACTCAACTGAAACCTCCAATTTCAATTTACTGGGGGAAAAAGGATTAAAAACAAAAGTAAAATGGGAGACTCTTATCTGTAATAAAAGATGCAGAAAATAACAAAAACTTATTCCTTTATGAGAAAGAGAAGTTCATCAGCACAAACCACTCATGATGAATTTAAAAATGCTGAAACTTCAGTCCCTCATCCGATGAAATCATTCCTTTTACATTCGAACCAAATGATGACATTAACTACATGAATGATGAAGCTAAGGGCTATGGCAAGGAACACACATCAACAATGGAAACTAATAACAAAAACCTAAGAAACAAACATGCCACAAAATTTCAGCTTTAACTATGAACTCAATGAAAACATTTTGAAAGAGACTAGAAACCAAATGAATATAATACAGATCTTGAGAAAAACAAGCTAGTGTGTGTATATATATATATAGAGATGAAGAAAAACAAGCTTTGAACTCCCAGGACAAGATTAATGCTTATGATGATGATGCTTCAGCAACTAATTACCAACTAAAAGGCCTAAAACAAATGTGTTGCATATATATCGTGTGGTTAGGTATAGATTGTACCATATGAAGAAAAATATAAGAGATGGGCTTGAAATTTCAGAAAACTAACATATGTTATATCAGAAAATTCAATGCTTATCTGCAATTTCATGAACCTAGAAACTGGTTTTATGGAATAATGAAGATTATTGGAGTACCAAATAATGAAGATTATTACTGTCCAAAAAAAAAACCCCATAAAACCCAGATGAGAAAAGCCCTAGATTTTGCAAAGCAAAATTAGATAAAAAGAAAACCTCAAATGATTCGGATGAAAAGCCCTAGATTTTGCAGGTGTTTTTGTCTTGTTCTCCAGAATTAGCCTAAAAACCAACCGGTGGAGAGAGGGAGCACTTACCGCCGGTGGAGGAGAGAGAGAGCCTTCCCGGATTTGAGAGAGAGATATGACCACAACCTGTTCTTCTTCGCCGGTGGCCGGAACCCTTACGCGGGAGAACGAGAGGGAGAGGGAGAGGGAGAGGGACAGAGAACGAAGATTTGAGAGAGGGAGAGAGGAAGAGAGAACGACAGAGCCGGCAACGTTTAATTATCAACCACAAAATTTTGAGAGCTAAATATGAAATTTGGGTACGAAATGTTTGCGCCAAAAAATTTATTGTCAAAATTTCAATTGAAACAATAACGTTTCATTATCAGCCGCGACATAGTGTTACTTAATAGCGGGGACTTTAAATAATTAGGTTTTCTTAGGGCTAACAAAATAGGTACCTGACAAATAAATATGTACATGTTTATCATATGCATGTAACTATTCTTTACGACGCATAGATGAATCTTATTATAAAAAAACATGCATAAGGTAAATGAGTCGTAAACAGGTCATGATAGATATTTGTTTTGCCCGCCATAATTTTTTTAAAAAAAAAAAAAAATCTATAATTTCATATATACAAACATATATGAGAAAATCTTGCTAGATTGGAATGCAAACAATAACCCAAAAATAAGAATTTTTTTGGAAGAATTAACACCCATAGAGTCACGCTCGTTCAGACGATCAATTAGATGTTCAATCGATTATACAATCCTATAGGTACAACGGACGATCATACGTATAATTTTATCGATTGATCATACGATCTTGTCATGATAGGTCGGACTAATGCACTAGGATCAATCGGATGGACTTATCATGATTGATCGGACTAATGCAAAAGGATATTACAAAATTCATATAGTCATGATCAATCCGACTAATGCACTAGGATCATTTGGACGATCAATTGGATGTTCGATCGATCGAATGATTCTATCAAGATCAAGCGACTAATGCACTAAGATCGATCATATGTTTTTATTATGATTGATCGAACTAATGCACAATGATAATATCGGACGATCGATCAGATGTTCGAACGATCAAATGATCCTATCAAGCTCAATCAGACTAATGCACTAGGATCGTTCGGACGATTGATTGGATGTTCGATCGATCGATTGATCCTATCACAATCAAACATCCTAATGCACTAGGATCGATCAGATGTTCTTATCAGATTAACCGGCTAATGCACAAGGATTATCATGATTGATCGGATTAATGTATAAGGATAGTACAACGATCCTATGTAATTGCATCAAGCTAAACCAATCAAAATCAAATGCACTAGAAGAGTGATACATGATATCATTGTGTTTTGTTCATAATACATTTGACAAAGTCTAGAATCCAAGGCATCGTGATGAAAATAATTTTTATATATCTAAAAAAAAGAAATCGGGTTATATATTTAGATAAGAATAAAAAATAGAAAACTTCAATAATAATATAAAAAAATTAATTTTTCTAAGCGTTTTAATTTAATAGGAAAATTTGTTTTTAATAGGATCCTAATGCACTATTATTTAATTTTTTTTTCTTTAGGAACATTAGCGACGACCTTTAGATGTCGCCACTATTGACCCTCTTTAGCGGCGACTGCCGTTGTTGCCTACTCAATAGCGGTGACATAATGAGACTCAATCAACGTCGACATTAAGTCGCTGCAATTGACCCCACATCAGTAGCGACTCTGAGGAGTCGCCGTTGTTGTCCACTCAATAGCAATGACCTAATGTCACCGTTGAGTGAGCCTCATTAGCAACGGTGACTCCTCAATGATAGTAGTTGCCGTTAATGAAGGTATTTATTCTTATAATTGAATAAATGTCGCAGCTATTGAGTGAACAACAACGGCGACTCCTCGGCGATAGTAGTCGCCGCTAATGAAGGTATTTATTCTTATAATTGAATAAATATTATTCAAGTTGCCGCTAATTTTTTTTTTTTTTTTTTGGTATTTAGCATCCACTAAAGTTGCCACTAATGATCAGTCATTATCAGCAACCTCTAGAATTCGCCGCTAATGACCCCTCATTAGCGGCAACATTGGGGTCGTCACTAATAATATGGACGCTAATGAGCAAAACTCTTATAGTGAGATGCTTCGTTCAAAATGTTGACTTTCCTTAATCAGGTGCACCATAATGTATTAGCGCCCCACCCCACAAATCAGCATTTTGGTCTTAATTAATCGCCATGTTAAAAAATTGAAAAAAGTAATTTATTCATCGATAATATATTAAAAGTAAGTGTCCTGTTTTATTCTTATAATTGAAAAGTTTAAGAAAACCTTTTGGAACACTATGCATTATTTGTGTGATGTGTTTAACAATCTTTCATTATTTGGAATAAACTAAAAGATAGAGTCAGCAACTATAATGTCAAAAATACAATGAGAGCCTTCTCAATATGGACTAGTTCGTCCATACGAGAAAATGCTTCTTTGATTAGCTTATGAGCTACTTCATTTTCCTTCCGCTTGACATGGGATATCTTCCAACTCTGTAGACGATTTAACAGTAAAAATTGGTGTTTATTTTAACAATATAGATATACAATTGAATAATAGTACATTAATTATGAAGGAGTCAAGCTTATCACTTCACCCTTTATAGAAAGACTAATGTTATATATTACATTTTTATTTCACAATTATTCTACAATGTGATATGATAGTTTCAGTTTAGAGTTAGGGTGCGTTTGGGATTGCAATTTAGCAAGAATAATATGTGTTTTTAAAAGATATCGTAAAATGTAAAACGTTTGGCATTGCGATTTAAAAAGCATTTAATTTAAAATAGGAAAAAAATTTGCGATTTCTACAAGCAGGCTAGGAGGTACTTATTTAAAAAAATGCTAATTTCAACCAAAATCATGATTTCGCATAACAAATCTTTGATAAAAAGTAATTTTTAACATGTTTTACCAAACGCCTTTTCAATTTCAAAAAGTAGTGATTTAAAAAACGTAATTTTTAAAAACGCAATTTTTAAAGTTGTACTTATTGAAACTGCAATCCCAAACAGACCTTAGTTGGGCTTGGGATAAGTTATTATTAAAACTGGGGGTGGTAACCCGGTCCCGGTTAATGGTTATTGGCTAAAACTGGTAACCGTAACCGGGGTACCCGGTTATTAAATTTAGAAAACTGGAACCGATAATCGGCTACCGGTTACCCGATTATGTAATAACCGGCTGTGTACCAGTTGGTACCCGGTTATCCCAACCAATAACCGGGTTTTCAAAAAATTGTGCATTTTGGGCCTATTTTGGATATTATATCTACTTTTTGGGCTTAATTTAGGCATTTTTGGCCCTTTAAAAAAAATATTTATGGTGTTTTTTAGCCCAATAAGCTAGGCTTAGTTACGGTTGTTCTTTGCTTTCATAATACATTTTAAAAAGATCCAAAACAAGACAAAAAAAATTTTCTCCCCCTCACGTTCTCCCCCTCCCCTCTCTGTTAGGGTTTCATCTCTAGTAGAGAGCATCGTTGGAGGGGGAGAACCTTTGTTCACCCCCTCCGGCCCTCCTCCCCTTTCCCTCTTCTGCCTCCCCCCTCCCCTCCCATCGCCCTTTTTCTCTTAGCGAGCTAGCCTATTTACATTGTAACAATCTGATCTCATATAGCGGAATAACTGTAATTATCAATACAAAAATACTGTTAAAATACTTTTCTTTATACAAAAATACCCAAAGCTATGTCGTACAAGGCATTTATACAAATCTATCCGACAGTCTAAACTCTAGACAAAACTTAACCAACTTGGAATCTCTGTACATCTCAATATGAATCTCTAATCACAACTGCATAATTACCTTGATTTTCCATTCCTGCAAGCACTACAAAAAACTGTGAAGTAGTAAGTCAATTGATTTCCGATAATATAAATCATTGTTGAATCATATATATAGCAAAATGCTAGACAAGTTATAAAACCACAAAAATCCGTATTATTGGATATCAATATCCTACTCAGTAAGTAAGAATACTTACAGTGGATTATATGAATGGATCATCAAAGGTAATTACTTGAAACCCGTTCTGCTGCAGTTGGTCCATACCCATAACAATCCCTTCACTGACTTTCTCTCTCTCTCTCTCTCTCGCTTAAACTCTCTTTCTTCCTCTTCAGCTCTCTGTCTTAAATTTCCCATCTCACTCTCGGTTTCTCTTGTGTTCTTTCTTTCTTATAGCGCTTGGTCTCGCCCTTTCTCTCTCTGTTCTGAGTAAACACTCTTAGAAAGAAGAAAGACCGAGTAAAAAGCGGAAGAATGAAGAATATATGCAAGAGATGGGAGAGGAGATGAGTGGTGAAAATTGTGAAGGAGAAGAGCTCTATTTATAGGAGAAAATCAAACACTATTCTACCTTCAATTTACAATTATACCCTCATTTTACTATTTCACCAACCCTATACTATTTCACCAACCCTATACTATTCCACCTTCAATTTACAATTATACCTTCATTCTATCTTCAATTTACAATTATACCCTCATTTTACTATTTCACCAACCCTATACTATTTCACCAACCCTATACTATTCTACCTTCATTTAATCAATCACCAACTATTAAAATCATACTCCAAATTATACCAATCAATCATCAATTATCATATCTCTTAAATCTCCCAATAAAATAATCAATATAAAATCATCATCATGATATAATAACCTCAAATCAATATTCATTCTAATAATATTCATAAGATCTAATAAATTCCTCAAGAATAAATATTATTACCTAATATCATCAATAAATATCTCAACCTCAAAGTAAATGCCATTACCTAATATGAATATTAATATAATCATAGTATCAATTTAATATCTCTAAAATAAGACTTTAAAAATCTGGGTTGCTACATACATGATGCCCCTAGCTCTTAGGGCGATTTTTTCCTTTCCCTTCCTCTCCGCCTCTTCCCCCTCCTTTGGTCCATTTTTTTTCTCTAGGCTTTTGGATCGACCGTTTTTTGCCCAATCTTCTGCCCTTGCCAAACCCATGTTGTCGCTCGCCCCTCCGCGTGTCCTCTTTGGCTCCGTCCAGGTTCTTCGGGTTTCGACCATTTTCCCCCGACAACCTTCCACCCCGCCGTGGTTTCTGTTTTGGGTTTTTTGTTTCTTTGTTTTATTTTCTTGTATTCTCTCCTTTTCTTGTTTTTTGCTAGAGTTTGTGTTTGTTTCTTTCTGTTTCTGCTTTTGTTGTTTCTGCTTGTTTAGGTATCCTTTGTGGATGATGCTCATGGGGTTTCACTAAACTTCCCCTCCGTTTGAGTGCGCCGCGGATCTCCTATGCGCCTGCTCCGCCTCCCACCGTCCTCTGTTGGGCCTTTTTCTCGCACCCCCCACCGCGATGAGATTCCAACGCCCCTTTCCATTTTCGGTTTCCGGCGAGCGCGCGATCAACTCTTCTTTCCGGATGTTGTCATCCTCTTAGTATGCTTTTTTCTGTTGGTTATTTCCCTGTAATTTTGTCTAACTTTCCTTTTTTGTTCTTTCTGTCTTGTTTTGTTTTCCTGTATCGGTTTTGTTTTTTGCTTGTAATAATTCTCGGTCTTCTCTCTCGATCTGCCTGCCTGAAGCCCTTCGGGGTAGTTGATTTGGTCCAGACCTTTTGGGTTGTAGATGTGAACGCTATTCTGACTTTCTAGTCCAGGAGGATGAGTTTTGGCTTGGGGTTCTCTACCCTCAATGCCGAGGAATAAGAGCTATCTATGCATTGGTTTGAATCTATTTGGCGCAGATCTGATGTTTAATTTGAGAGTTAGTCATAGGTTAGCGGATTTTGTATGAGCCTGGAATGTAATACGTCATTTTTGACACTTGTAACCTCGTAACTTCGGCTATAGTTGCTTTAGAGCTTTGCTCTGTGTTGTTTGAGCTTTATGCTCGTTTATCAATGAATGAGATTGAACTGTTTCAAAAATAATACATTTTAAAAGTGCCCTAAAAACCCAAAGAATATATATATATATCAAGAGTTTGTTAGTTTGGACTGACCCGTCATCCATCATCATTGTGGGATAGTTGTTGGATAAAAATGTAATTTTAAGCATTACTCTTTTTTATAATGATGGATTCAAGAATTGATTGAGATAGTCATATAAAATAATTTTAACTCGTCCCCAAGGAGTAGCTTAATCGGCCGTGAATCACGCCTCATGAAGTGAAGGTCACTAGTTCGAATCCTCACTCTCCTTTCTCTTGTGTGGACATTTAAAAAAAAAAACAAAAAAGAACTCTAACATTATATCCAAGTGTTTAATTAGTATACTTAACATTTCAGCTAACGTTCATGGGCTACAATTCCAGCTAACTTTCATGGGCTACAATTCCCCTTGTTATTCTCCTAACTTTCTATGCCCATCAGATATTATATCAAACAAACTAACCTGAATGCCTATCAAATTCAAATTATTTAATTACTAACAAGTTTGAAGCTAGTTAACGTTTTTTCCAAAAAAAAGAAAAAAGAAAGACTAGTTAACGTTATTATACTTATATTTTAGCCGCGGAGGCTCTCAGCTAAAGCCTCTCAACAATGGCTTCCAAAGCAAGTAGCTCAGTGTGCTTGCATTTTCTGCTTCTTCTCCTCGTCTCCGGCACTGCAATTTCTCAATCGGTAGTGAAGACTCTTCCGGGCTACCCCGGTGAATTACCCTTTACACTTGAAACTGGGTATGTCTTACATTTCTTTTTCTTTCATCTTCCACATATATTAATTGACTGGCAATCGATGATATTGACGGGGGATTTATATATATACAGATACGTAAGTGTGGGCAATGTGGAATTCTTCTACTATTTCGTTGAGTCGGAAGGGAAGCCGGGAGCTGATCCTCTTCTACTCTACATGAATGGAGGCCCTGGTTGCTCTGGTTTAAATGGATTCTTTTACCAGATTGGTAGGATTCTTTTAACATGATCATCTTTTTCATCGAATTGTTTATAGATCTACGCTGAAACATGCTGTTAATGTACTCGGTTCATTTCATTTTTAGGATTTCTGCTCTTAAATGAACATCCGTGCTTCTTTAAATGAACAGGCCCATTAAAATTCAACATCAGTGATTACACTGGGGGCTTACCAACATTGATATACGAACCAAACACATGGACAAAGGTACCCATTTATTAAATTTAGTAAGATTGCTCAATATCTCGGATTGAGATAATCCTCTCAAATTTTATAA
>NC_081544.1:4035470-4036730 GCF_901000735.1 Corylus avellana | reverse complement strand
AAACATCCATCTCATCAAGAATCCATAAAATACAACCCCAACACACACACACATATATATATATATATATATATATAAATTCACCCCTACATGAACGGATAATATCCAGTAAGATGTAGTGGAGAGGTATTTTTTTTTTTTTTTTTCACTTTTTAATGAGATAAAATAATCATCTACTATAATTAGTTGGATAATATGTTTTAGTTAAAGTACTCATGTTCACCGACATCCTTAAGAACCTACTACATGCGTTAACCGCATGTTTTAGTGGAAGAGTTATAAACAATAAGAAGAAGAAGAAGAATTTAAGACATACCGATCTGGTAAAGGAATCCATTTAAACCGGAACACCCAGGGCCTCCATTCATGTAGAGTATAAGAGGATCAGCTCCCGGATTCCCTTCCGACTCAACAAAATAGTAGAAGAATTCCACATTGCCTACACTTATGTATCTGTGTATATATAAATCCCCCATCAATATCATCGATCGCCAGTTATATATATATATATATATAGAGAGAGAGAGAGAGAGAGAGAGAAGATGAAAGAAAAAGAAGAGTAAGACATACCCAGTTTCAAGTTTAAAGGGTAATTCACCGGGGTAGCCTGGAAGAGTTTGGACAATCCATTGAGAGACCGCGGTGGCTGAGACAAGCAGAAGAAGCAGAAAATGGAAGCACATTGAGCTACTTGCTTTGGAAGCCATAATTAAGAGGCGGTTTTTTGGTCTGAAAATAACAAGGCTTCAAACTGATTGTGGATTTACATGAATCCCCATCTTCCCCACTTTGAAAAGAATAAAATGGACAAAAGAAAAAGTAGATTGACATGAATAGACGATTAGCTGTTAATTATTTGCTATATTATTTTATTAGTATAGAAAGTTAGATGAATTATAATCGGTTTGGAGACTTGTAGTTTAGCATAATAAAGAATTAATATAAAACTCCTTCTCCAAAACCGGCTTTTGGCTTACGAATTGGGTGGTCCGATCCGGTTAGTGTTCGGTTTTGACGTAAATTGTCTCGCCCAACCTGCATGAAGTCATCGTCTGTCATTAATCATTATCATGCCGTGAATATCTGCTTCAAAACTGCTCAGACTTCAGACTCAAATTGTAATTTTCTTCTCTCTCAACATCCGTATTTCGATTCCGATGAGCTTGCCGGAGCTGCAATAAGGCTTGGATGTTCTTGTACGAAAAGGCCCCTCGATGTCTTCATAATGTCTAAAGTACCACTTTCTCGGCTCAGGACGTT
>NC_081544.1:4034174-4035370 GCF_901000735.1 Corylus avellana | reverse complement strand
TTCAGTTTAGAGTTAGGGTGCGTTTGGGATTGCAATTTAGCAAGAATAATATGTGTTTTTAAAAGATATCGTAAAATGTAAAACGTTTGGCATTGCGATTTAAAAAGCATTTAATTTAAAATAGGAAAAAAATTTGCGATTTCTAGAAGCAGGCTAGGAAGTACTTATTTAAAAAATGCTAATTTAAACCAAAATCATGATTTCGCATAACAAATCTTTGATAAAAAGTAATTTTTAACATGTTTTACCAAACGCCTTTTCGATTTTAAAAAGTAGCGATTTAAAAAACGTAATCTTTAAAAACGCAATTTTTAAAGTTGTACTTATTGAAACCGCAATCCCAAACAGACCCTTAGTTGGGCTTGGGATAAGTTATTATTAAAACTGGGGGTGGTAACCCGGTCCTGGTTAACGGTTATTGGCTAAAACTGGTAACCGTAACCGGGGTACCCGGTTATTAAATTTAGAAAACCGGAACCGATAATCGGCTACCGGTTACCCGATTATGTAATAACCAGCTGTGTACCAGTTGGTACCCGGTTATCCCAACCAGTAACCGGGTTTTCAAAAAATTGTGTATTTTGGGCCTATTTTGGATATTATACCTACTTTTTGGGCTTAATTTAGGCATTTTTGGCCCTTTAAAAAAAATATTTATGGTGTTTTTTAGCCCAATAAGCTAGGCTTAGTTATGGTTGTTCTTTGCTTTCATAATACATTTTAAAAAGATCCAAAACAAGACAAAAAAAATTTTCTCCCCCTCACGTTCTCCCCCTCCCCTCTCTGCTAGGGTTTCATCTCTAGTAGAGAGCATCGTTGGAGGGGGAGAACCTTTGTTCACCCCCTCCGGCCCTCCTCCCCTTTCCCTCTTCTGCCTCCCCCCTCCCCTCCCATCGCCCTTTTTCTCTTAGCGAGCTAGCCTATTTACATGATGCCCCTAGCTCTTAGGGCGATTTTTTCCTTTCCCTTCCTCTCCGCCTCTTCCCCCTCCTTTGGTCCATTTTTTTGCTCTAGACTTTTGGATCGACCGTTTTTTGCCCAATCTTCTGCCCTTGCCAAACCCACGTCGTCGCTCGCCCCTCCGCGTGTCCTCTTTGGCTCCGTCCAGGTTCTTCGAGTTTCGGCCATTTTCCCCCGGCAACCTTCCACCCCGCCGTGGTTTCTGTTTTGGGTTTTTTGTTTCTTTGTTTTATTTT